>NC_136911.1:24031544-24099044 GCF_949606895.1 Notothenia rossii | reverse complement strand
CCCTCTGATCTCTGAGGGTCTTGACTCCGGGTCCCATCTGGACCTTCCCCTCTGATCTCTGAGGATCTTGACTCCGGGTCCCACCTGGACCTTCCCCTCTGATCTCTGAGGGTCTTGACTCCGGGTCCCACCTGGACCTTCCCCTCTGATCTCTGAGGGTCTTGACTCCGGGTCCCACCTGGACCTTCCCCTCTGATCTCTGAGGGTCTTGACTCCGGGTCCCATCTGGACCTTCCCCTCTGATCTCTGAGGATCTTGACTCCGGGTCCCACCTGGACCTTCCCCTCTGATCTCTGAGGGTCTTGACTCCGGGTCCCACCTGGACCTTCCCCTCTGATCTCTGAGGATCTTGACTCCGGGTCCCATCTGGACCTTTCCCTCTGATCTCTGAGGGTCTTGACTCCGGGTCCCACCTGGACCTTCCCCTCTGATCTCTGAGGGTCTTGACTCCGGGTCCCATCTGGACCTTTCCCTCTGATCTCTGAGGGTCTTGACTCCGGGTCCCACCTGGACCTTCCCCTCTGATCTCTGAGGGTCTTGACTCCGGGTCCCACCTGGACCTTCCCCTCTGATCTCTGAGGGTCTTGACTCCGGGTCCCACCTGGACCTTCCCCTCTGATCTCTGAGGGTCTTGACTCCGGGTCCCACCTGGACCTTCCCCTCTGATCTCTGAGGGTCTTGACTCCGGGTCCCATCTGGACCTTCCCCTCTGATCTCTGAGGGTCTTGACTCTGGGTCCCATCTGGACCTTCCCCTCTGATCTCTGAGGGTCTTGACTCCGGGTCCCATCCGGACCTTCCCCTCTGATCTCTGAGGGTCTTGACTCCGGGTCCCACCTGGACCTTCCCCTCTGATCTCTGAGGGTCTTGACTCCGGGTCCCACCTGGACCCTTCCCCTAAATGCTTTGTTTCCTCGTGCTCGTTTACCTGCAGGCGTTTGCCGGAGATAAATATCGTTGTGTTTGTTTTCGATGTCAGGACCTCCAGAAACCTCCAACCGGGGACAAGCAGGTAACGAGAGGTCACCTGTCGGAGGGGTTTAAAGGGGCAGTACGTCGTATTTAACCACAGATCATATTACTCTTTGTGAGGGTCTCTCAACAACCCTCATTTTATTTAGATGGATTTAGTTTTTTGTGATTTAACATATTTTTTTTTTTTTCTGATTTTGTTTATTTTCTTAGATTTATTTTGCTTTTTTTGTTTCTTTCTAAAATGTTTCGCTTCTTCTTAAATGTTGTGTTTTGACCTTCAGGGCCACCGTACTGATATATACAATGACTGCTACTTCTATTCTTTCCTCCTTTATGATAAATCAACCAAGTGGACTCCTGATCCAAAAACAATATCAGACCATGTTTCTTCATTTCTTTAAATCTTCTTCTGAGAGAAAGCATGAATAAAACTCTGAGAGCATTTTAAATATAAAATATAATTTCAATGCTCCTCCTCCTCCTCCTCCTCTTCCTCCTCTTCCTCCTCCTCCTCCTCCTCCTCCTCCTCCTCCTCCTCCTCTTCCTCCTCTTCCTCCTCTTCCTCCTCTTCCTCTCCTGCAGCAGCAATGCATGTAAACTGCACGTCTGTTCAACAAAAGGCCGAGCGTCTCTCTGAGTCTCAGTCTCTCATACCTCATTCACACCAACGGTGCTTCAGGGCCGGTTCGGAGCTGGAGCTTGAAAAGCACCGGGTTTTCTGTTCACACCGCAGCGGAGCAGCCTCTTAGCTCCGGAATCCGGTTCGTTTCAAGCACCACATTTTTTTCCGGCCAGAGCAAAAGCACCACATACGTCACGCTTACGTCGAGGCGGAGGCAGGGGCAGGGGCAGGGGCGGGTCCAGGGGCAGGGGCAGGGGCAGGGGCAGGAGCAGGGGCAGGGGCGGGTCCAGGGGCAGGGGCAGGGGCAGGGGCGGGGGCAGGGGCGGGGGCAGGGGTGGGGGCAGGGGTGGGGGCAGGGGCAGGGGCAGGGGCAGGGGCAGGGGCAGGGGCGGGATCAACTCATGAACAACAACAAAAAGCCCGCGTTTTATCCAGTCTGTACACAACGATGGAGAAACTTAACAAGCAGCAGTGCTCTAGCACGGAGCTTGAACCGGAGTTGCGTTGGTGTGAATGAGGTATGAGTCCTCATCACTTCTCTCTCTCGTTAGCAGCAGATCGATGCATTGAAACAATTCATAAAAAACCAAGTCGTTGCTTTCCAAAACAACTGAGTTTCTGACTTCCTGGTTATCATTTCTTTATCCACACAGGAGCATCAGAGAGTCCTTGAACGCATCACCAGCTCATCTTGCTTCTCCTCTGTAGACCTGCAGAGAGTTTAAAGTCTCTTCTGCAGTTTTCCTCTCAAACTGTGACAGGAAGTTAGTTTAGATTCATCCATTACAACTACAGACATCTTTTATCGATGATGTGTTCCTCATGATGGATTAATGTCCTCTAAAAACACACCGTTAGTCGCTGTCTTTAAAGTTAATCGTCGGGTATAGATAAATGTTAGTTTGGAGGTCATGTAACTCTACTTTCCCACGTTTTCTCCGTCTCTTGAACGTTACTCAGACAGCGGTCATTAATCACTTTAATGCTGCGGGAGGGAAACAGTCCAGAAGCAACAAGAGACTTTCTTCAAACACTCGTTAATCATTGCGAGAAACCAAAGGATTACAATCAGAGAGACGGGGGAAGCTAAGTGTTTACCCACAATGCATCAGCAGAGAGATAACACCACAGACTGATTACCGGGAATAATCTGCAGACGTTTATCTAAAAAAACGTGATTTCCAGACTGAAATCCATCCTGCACACAGAAGCACGATTAGCTGGAGATGCATTCAAGGACACTCTGGTGATGCATTCAAGGACACTTTATTGCACTTATATTGATAAAGATGCACCCAAACAGACATCATAACAACAACAACAGGGAACAGGAAGTTAACCTTGAGTCTGAGCTTCCCTTCTAACACAAGCTGTATTTCATGAATCTCTAAAAACAGAGTTCCTTTGATTATGAGAATATGTGACCGTTTATGTCCATTGTGATGCCGTGATGGAAACTCCCGTCTAACGCAGTGGAAACAGCCTCAGAGATGCTCCTTGTGTATTTAAAGAGGGGCTTGATGCAGTGAAGCTTCTCTCTGCATAATGAACCAACATCAGGGGGGGGTGGGCAGCGAGCAGGTTCAAATTGTACAAACACAAGCGAACAAAGAGCTTCTTCAAAGTATGATCTCTGAGAAAACAGGCTTTCTTTAACGGCAGGAAATAAAACCACAGAATCTGCAGCTGAGGTTCCTCCTGCTCGCTCAAGTACTTTAACGACCTTCATCAATGATCTCTCTCCAGCTGCAGCTCCTCTACAGGTGAAGCACTAAACTCTCCAGATGCAGCTCCTCTACAGGTGAAGCACTAAACTCTCCAGATGCAGCTCTACAGGTGAAGCACTAAACTCTCCAGATGCAGCTCCTCTACAGGTGAAGCACTAAACTCTCCAGATGCAGCTCTACAGGTGAAGCACTAAACTCTCCAGATGCAGCTCTACAGGTGAAGCACTAAACTCTCCAGATGCAGCTCTACGGGTGAAGCACTAAACTCTCCAGATGCAGCTCTACAGGTGAAGCACTAAACTCTCCAGATGCAGCTCTACAGGTGAAGCACTAAACTCTCCAGATGCAGCTCTACAGGTGAAGCACTAAACTCTCCAGATGCAGCTCTACAGGTGAAGCACTAAACTCTCCAGATGCAGCTCTACAGGTGAAGCACTAAACTCTCCAGATGCAGCTCTACAGGTGAAGCACTAAACTCTCCAGATGCAGCTCTACGGGTGAAGCACTAAACTCTCCAGCTGCAGCTCCTCTACGGGTGAAGCACTAAACTCTCCAGCTGCAAAGATGGAGCTGCATCTGCTCAACAGGAAGTCAACGTCCTTCCTCTGGCTTCCTGTGGTTTTCCTGCACAGTGCACGTAGTATTATATGTATTATATGTAGCATTATATGTAGTATTATATGTACTGCATGTAGTATTATATGTATTATATGTACTGTATGTAGTATTATATGTATTATATGTAGTATTATATGTACTGCATGTAGTATTATATGTACTGCATGTAGTATTATATGTATATCAGAAGGTAGTATAATCTCTTGTACTCACCAGTCTGCTGAGGATCTGTCGGCTGTGCTTCTCGGTGCAGAAGTCGGACAGGATGCTCCTCTGAACCAGAACCAAGCCGTTCAGAAACAGCCAGGACCCGAACCAGAGCAGGGCGACCAGCAGGAGGCGCCGGCGAGCCCAGAGCCGGACCCCCAGCCAGCGGAGCAGGGAGGAGGAGGGGGAGGAGGAGGAGAAAGAACCACGAGGAGACCCGCCCGGCAGCAGGCCTCCAGGCAGCAGGGCTCCAGGCAGCAGGCCTCCAGCCAGCATGCTGAGGAGGTCCGGGGCCACAAGATATACAAACAGCTAAATATCCGGGTCTTCAAAAACAGTTTTTTACGTTTTTAAAAAGGGTCAGAAATCCCTTTTAAAATGTCAGAGCTCAACCAGGTCCAACACACACCAGAGAGACCCGGGCTGCAGATATCTGGGACGTCACAGGAGAGGAGCATGTGCACAGAAACTGATTTCTACATTTCAAAAAGCTGAAATAACTCAAAGTGTAGAGACGAGCCGACACAGATCGTCACCGTGAAGGGATGAAGGGACCCTGGTTCTCTGAACGTGGATGGACGAAGAAAAAAGCCTCCAAAAAGTGTTTTAATGTGGGAGGAAATGTAAAATAATCCAGTTTAAATACGCAGGATGACGTGAAGCTGTCGGAGCTCCAGGGTAGATCTCCCATGATGCTTTGCAGTCACTGGAGAGGGAACAGCTGTAATCAAAGATCCAAGAATTTGCGGCGAATCGTGAAAAATAAAAATATCCTTATCCCCTAACTCCTTCTCTGAGACCTCCAGAGGTGCAGAGGAAATCTGCAGGAAATAAAACACAGTAGAAGAAGAACTCAGTCGGGAATCGTCCAATCAGAGCGCAGCGTTCCAGACTTTTGGAAGCTTCTCCGGAGAGAACAATCCGGAAGTTTATTCAAAGCATCCCGGAAGAATGTGTCTATTTCCTCAAGAAGAGACACACACACACACACACACACACACACACACACACACACACACACACACACACACACACACACACACAGTCTGTGGTTTCTCCTTCAGATGGTTCTAATCTCTGAGAGAGAAGCTGCTGTACCTCAGTCTGTGTCAGCGCATTGTAATTAGACCTAGTTAACGCCTACTTTGCATATCAACGTGTGATGGTGATGACGTCATTAGATTCACATCTTGCTGTATTCACCTGGGGGGTATACTACGAAGCAGGATGTTCTCTTAGCGGCTAACTTCAGGTAAACTCTGGGTTTCCGGTCCTACGAAGCTGGTTCTCTTTTTAGCGGGCTAGATCTCCATGGTAACTGATGCTGAGCGGCTAACCTGCCCCGGAGCAGGTTAGGTTGCAGGCTAAGAGCTCAACTCAGTGAAAGCACCGCCTGCTGACCAATCAGAGCTCAGTGTGCGGAGTTTAAAGCGATCAAGTCATATTACAGGAGAAAGGAAATACAGAAAAGCTGCCGTTGCAGAAAGACGGCCGGCAGAAATCAGCGACTGTGTGAACGTGAACATGAATAGAATATCACCTCCCATCTTCAGAGCAATCTGACTATTAGAACATTAGCGTTAAGAAAGCTTACTTAAATATCTGCCACAACATAAGTAACCGGATCAGAGTAACATTAAGTACAGTCCGCGGCATATCACATCATAATGTATCATCTCCTTATCTGAGTCAGCTGAGCCGTATCTGGCCGTGCAACACTCACAGTGTCACATACTGGATGCAGAAGGATTATTTGAAGCAACACATTAAGTTGAGGAAACACTCGAGTCAAATGTAATGAAAGTCAGATGGTGTCTTAGACGGGGCAGTGATATCATAAACCTGTTCATGTACGCATTCAAACACTTGTTCTGTTACCAGCTGTATTCACCTTGCAGGTGCAGCTATGTGGCTTTGATCCTGGATCAAGTGTTTAAGTCATGGATGTTTAAAGTTTAACTTCTTCATAAGTCTAATATTATAGTTGACTTTTCATTCAGGAAGTATGACGCTGCGCTGTCAGTACGCTTCTCCATGTTTGTGATTGGTCGAATGCTCCAGATACCACCCCTTCATGTGAACGCACCTAACTAGATAGGACACGGCTGGCTTGAGCGATCCACTTGATAACCAGCGTCGTAGGACCGCTAAGTGAGAGCGCGTATGTTTTGGATTAGGCCAACCGGCTAACTCAAACATATCCAGGTTAGGTTGAACCAGCTTCGTAGAACAGGCCTCTGGAGTGTCTCCCCTCAGTACGTCAGCCGGTGTGCCCGCGGTGCATTGCCTTCGCTGACCCTTGAGCTAACTAACCCATTAGCTAGTAGCCTACCTTAGTTACGTGGATATATATTCATTTATACAAATAAAAAAGGGCACTTTCTCTGGAGAAAGAAAAAGGGCGGGGGCTCAAGCCCACTCTGATGTCTGTGTGCCTGCTGACGAAGCGTCAGGGATATCAACAACAACAATAACAACAATAACAATACATTTCATTTAAATAGCACTTTAAAAACAAGCTTCACATGGAGGACGAGAACAATTCAACATGGTCATATAATAATTTTGTCTCTCTCTATTTACTCCCCCTTTTTCTCCCCCTCTTGATTTCAGATGCATTTCTCTCTCTCTCTCTGTCTATATTTCTCTCTCTCTCTCTCTCTCTCTGTCTATCTTTCTCTCTCTCTCTCTGTCTATCTCTCTCTCCTCTCTCTCTCTCTCTCTCTCTATGTCTCTCCTTGTCTATCTTTCTCTCTCTCTCTCTCTGTCTCTCTCTGTCTATATTTCTCTCTCTCTCTCTCTCTCTGTCTATCTTTCTCTCTCTCTCTCTGTTTATCTCTCTCTCCTCTCTCTCTCTCTCTCTCTCTCTCTCTCTATGTCTCTCCCTGTCTATCTTTCTCTCTCTCTCTGTCTATATTTCTCTCTCTCTCTCTCTGTCTATCTTTCTCTCTCTGTCTATCTCTCTCTCTCTCTCTCTCTCTCTCTCTCTCTATGTCTCTCTCTGTCTCTCTCTCTTTACTCCCCCTTATTCTCCCCCTCTTGATTTCAGATGCATTTCTCTGTCTCTCCTCTCTCTCTCTCTCTCCTCTCTCTCTTTCTCCCCTCTCTCTCTCCTCTCTCTCTCTCTCTCTCTCTTTACTCTCCCCTCAAATGTTGCTCTACCTCTCTTTCTTTTACTCCCCCATTTCCCCCTCTCAAGTTAAAATGCCTTCGTCTCTCTCTCTCTTTTCTCCCCTCTTTTCTCTCTGTCTTTAACTCCCTTTTTGTCCCCCTCTTTTAAATAAAAAATGTTTCTCTCTCTCTTTTCTCCCAAGTCTCCCTCTCTGTCTTTACTCCCCCTTTCTTAAACTAACTGCATGTATTCTTCCTGTATGTTCTCCCCAATCTCCCCCTCTATCTCTCCCTCTCTAGCTTTCTCTCTCCCTCTGTTTTCTCTCCCCCTTTCTCCCCCTAAGGAGCATATTGAATAACACATGGTGATATAATAAGTGGTGTGTACTCTCAGAGATGCAGCAGGTGTGTTCAGACGTCTCTCATGCCGTCTCATTCACACCAACGCGGTTCCAGGGCCGGTTCGGAGCTAGAGCCTGATGATAAGCACCGGTTTGTCCTGTTCACACTGCAGCGGAACCGGCTCTAAGCACCGGTTTGTCCTGTTCACACCGCAGCGGAGCCGGCTCTAAGCACCGGTATGTCCTGTTCACTCCGCAGCGGAGCCGGCTCTAAGCACCGGTTTTTCCTGTTCACAACGCAGCGGAGCCGCCTCTAAGCACCGGTTTATCCTGTTCACACCGCAGCGGACCGCCTCTAAGCACCGGTGTGTCCTGTTCACACTGCAGCAGAGCCGGCTCCAAGCACCGGTTTGTCCTGTTCACACCGCAGCGGAGCCGGCTCTAAGCACCGGTTTGTCCTGTTCACACCGCAGCGGAGCCGGCTCTAAGCACCGGTTTGTCCTGTTCACACTGCAGCGGAGCCGCCTCTAAGCTCCGAAAACCGGTTCTTACCAAGCACCATCAAAAATTCGGTCTAGAAGCAAGAACCGCATACGTCACGCTTACGTTGGAGGCAGGGTCGGGATGATCCACCTGAGCTAACCGTTTATGACGATTACGACAAATTAAAGTTGTAACAAGCAGTTATGACATGAGCGTCAGTTTCAGAAGAGATTTTCAAAATAAAAGCATGTTAAAGACTCACCGTACAGGAGATGCTTTCAATCCTAAACTCCAGACTTCTTCTTCAGGTGATTAAAACCCACCTGACTTCCTGTTCCTGGTCAAACTCTAGGTAACGTCTCACCTGTCCATCTTTTATCAGATACATCCACATTTAAGGGTCGGTTTCAGGTCCTTTTGTTAAGTGCTTTTCTGCAGAAGAAGAGCAGAATCAGCTGTTCAGAGTCCTCCTCCTCCTCCTCTTCTTCTGTGGTGGTAACATGTTTAAACTACAGAACTACATACATGTAATATGTCTTCTTCCTCTGTGGTGCTGCTGCTGTAGTTTCACTGCAAGAATGAAGCAGCTCCGATTCTCCTCTGATGCTGGAGAGAGAAAGTGTGTGTGTGTGTGTGTGTGTGTGTGTGTGTGTGTGTGTGTGTGTGTGTGTGTGTGTGTGTGTGTGTGTGTGTGTGTGTGTGTGTGTGTGTGTGTGTGTGTTCAGGCTTGTCTCCACAGCTCAATTTCTCTCTCTCTTTTGCTCCTTCCTCTTCCTCCCCGTTTAACTCTGTATGTATGTGTGTGTGTGTATGTGTGTGTGTGTGTATGCATGTATGTATGTGTGTGTGTGTGTGTGTGTGTGTGTGTATGTGTGTGTGTGTGTATGTGTGTGTGTGTGTGTGTGTGTGTGTGTGTGTGTGTGTGTGTGTCTGTGTGTGTGCGTGTGTGTGTGTGTGTATGCATGTGTGTGTGTATGCGTGTGTGTATGCGCGCATGTGTGTGTGTATGCGTGTGTGTATGCGTGTGTGTATGCGTGTGTGTGTATGCGTGTCTGTATGTGTGTGTGTGTAGCTCCTCCCCTTCACCCTTCTCCTCACCCCTCTCTCTCTTTTTTTTACTCCCCCTGTTTCCCCCCTCTCTTAAATGTAAATGCTTCTCCCCCTTTCTTCTTTTCTCTCTCTCTTAAGTTCACATGCATCTATCTCCGTCTCTCTGTTTTACCCCCTCTTTTTAAAATGCTCCTGTCTCTCTCTCTCTGTTCTCTCTCTCTTTACTCCCCCCTTCTCCCCCTTTTCTTAAACTAAATGCCTCTCTCTCTCGCTCTCTCTCTCTCAAAGCCCCGCCAAATTAAAAGCACTCTCCCCATTTGTCTTACTTCCCCCCACCTCTCTCTCTAATAAATTCACCCCGAGGCACCGGGAATTCTGGGTAATTGGTCTATTTGTAAAAATGCCAATAAAGTTGTTTAAACTTAAAGAGAGTCGGGGAGGAGGGGGCAGAAAAACTACAAGAAGATCAAGTATATAAAGTTTAAAAAACTAAAATTAAGATTGAATGTTTTTGTCTATTACAGTTTATAGAACTCCATTTCCCAGAATGCCTCAGTGTTTCCCTGGATGAACAACATAAGGAGAAGAGGAGGTAAACAGTCATTAACAAAAATAAATCCAGATGTTCTGATTATTCATCGTTTTCTGCCTTTAAGTATTTCAGAAAATACAAATCATAATTAGTTCAATTATATAAATATATATATATTTCAGGAAAAAAGTTGAATATTTCTCGTAAAAACGCTTAATTTAGAATAAAAAGTGGAGTCATATTTCAAGAAAAAGAGTTGTAAAACTTTACGAGAGAAAAATGGGAATAATAGCTTTTATTACAGGATGAAAAGGGGAAAACTGAAGTATCCTGTCATCCTCCTCGCTAGCAGCAGCCAATCAGCAGCGGACGCTCGTTAAGGACTCTTTAATTAACTGAAACGCATATTTTATCAAATCTGCTGCGTCTGAAAAACTCTGTAACACTTTCACCTTCTGTTCCACAGGAGAGGAGACACGGACATTTGCATTGGAGGTATTTGCATACACACACACACAAACACACACACACACACAAACACACACACACACACACACACACACACACACACACACACACACAACACACACACACACACTCACACATACACACACACACACACACACACACACACACACACACACACACACACACACACACACACACACACACACACACACACACACACACACGCAAACACACACACACACACACACACACACTCACACATACACACACACACACACACACACACACACACACACACACACACATACACACACAAACACACACACACTCACACACACACTCACACATACACACACACACACACACACACACACACTCACACATACACACACACACACACACACACACACACACACACTCACACATACGAACACACACACACACACACACACTCACACATACACACACACACACACACATACACACACACACACTCACACATACACACACACACACACACACACACACACACACACACACACACACACACACACACACACACACACACACACACACACACACACACACACACACACACACACACACAGAAACAAAGACTAAGATAATTACAAAGAGATGCAAAATATCTACCTAGAGATGCAACAGCTGCAACATGTCAATAAAAAGCCCAAAAGAGAAGAGAGCAAAGCAACTGCAGAGACACATGTCCCCAGAGACACATGTCCCCAGAGACACATGTCCCCAGAGACACAACATGTCCCCAGAGACACATGTCCCCAGAGACGCCCGGCAGAGAGGACAGAAGAGCACACAAACACCACATGCTGCAAAAAGAGTGAAGTGAGTAAAGACCGTCTGAATATCTCTGAAGGCTCGTTAGTTTATATTTATAAAGTAATATCATATCTGTGATGTTGCTCAAGTGTGTTTTAGTTGTGTTGCAGCGCCGCCTAGTGGCCGCTCCCGCAGGTACAGGAGGAAATGCATTTAATATTAATTATGACACTTAATAATATTTCCTATATTTCCTCTGCTCCTACATTAACATGTGTTAGACTCACAATACATCATGGGTTCATCACGAGTCTCTTGAAGTAACAATTAAACTGTTTTTTGGGTTTTAATTCTCAAACAATGCTGAATGTATTTGAGTGTTTAGTTAAACTGTGAAAAAGGTCTGGAAACTTAAAACGATCATGTTATGTGATAAATACATGTTTATAATATTGTTATTTATGTGTAAATATTAGACTTTGCCACCCAAAAATTAACACTGACTCAATGAAAATATATTGACGTTGTGATTTATTGACAAAACAAAGTACATCCAGTTCGAGATATAAAGCGTTAGAAGTGGAAGGTGAAAATAAATCCTACTTTTAATTAAAAAATCATCAAAAACTCAGAGAAACATTTAGTGATTGACATGTCCCGCCTCTGCCGTCAGTTGATTGGACTAAAACCGTCCTCCTGCTCTCTGATTGGCTCGTCAAACTCCCGCTCTGCGTGCCAGCTGCTTTGGGAACAACAACAGAGAGAACTGTTAAAAAAGATGATTTAATTTCAATGAATACGTGAAATGGATGCAGAGTGAGCTCCATCATGACCTAATGATATAAAGGGTTCATTGTTGCTGTTACCAGGTCTCTTTGGCAGATTGCAACTTTTCAATTGCTTGTTTTCTAACATTTTGATCGATGCTCTAAATAAGAGAAAAAAAGCACAAACATAGATTTTTTGTTGCTATTTTGTGTTTGGATTATTTTATAAACCTGGAATTTGTCTTTCAATTAAAGAACATTTAGAACTTTGCAGATTTGACTGTGTCTTCATCTCTGAAAGTTGAACAATTGATTGACTTCGGGGGATGTAGACACACATTGGAGTATAAAAGCGTAACACACCGTCCTCTGTGTCGTCTCGTTAAATGAGAGTGGATTCCTGACCGACCTGAGCGAAGCGTTTTCTGACTGCAGATAATCCTCCACACAAACAAAGTGCTGAGTCTCCTTTTGTCCAGAGTCGCTCAGATTAACGCTCTGATCCCGGCGTTCAGTTTGCATTCAGCTGACTAACACCTCTGAGTACTGAGGCATCATCAGGGGGTCAATCAGCTGACTAACACCTCTGAGTACTGAGGCATCACCAGGGGGTCAATCAGCTGACTAACACCTCTGAGTACTCTGAGGCCTCACCAGGGGGTCAATCAGCTGACTAACACCTCTGAGTACTCTGAGGCCTCACCAGGGGGTCAATCAGCTGACTAACACCTCTGAGTACTGAGGCATCACCAGGGGGTCAATCAGCTGACTAACACCTCTGAGTACTGAGGCATCACCAGGGGGTCAATCAGCTGACTAACACCTCTGAGTAGCGAGGCATCACCAGGGGGTCAATCAGCTGACTAACACCTCTGAGTACTGAGGCCTCACCAGGGGGTCAATCAGCTGACTAACACCTCTGAGTACTCTGAGGCCTCACCAGGGGGTCAATCAGCTGACTAACACCTCTGAGTACTCTGAGGCATCACCAGGGGGTCAATCAGCTGACTAACACCTCTGAGTACTCTGAGGCCTCACCAGGGGGTCAATCAGCTGACTAACACCTCTGAGTACTGAGGCCTCACCAGGGGGTCAATCAGCTGACTAACACCTCTGAGTACTGAGGCCTCACCAGGGGGTCAATCAGCTGACTAACACCTCTGAGTACTCTGAGGCCTCACCAGGGGGTCGTTCAGCTGACTAACACCTCTGAGTACTCTGAGGCCTCACCAGGGGGTCGTCCAGCTGACTAACACCTCTGAGTACTCTGAGGCCTCACCAGGGGGTCGTTCAGCTGACTAACACCTCTGAGTACTCTGAGGCCTCACCAGGGGGTCAATCAGCTGACTAACACCTCTGAGTACTCTGAGGCCTCACCAGGGGGTCAATCAGCTGACTAACACCTCTGAGTACTCTGAGGCCTCACCAGGGGGTCAATCAGCTGACTAACACCTCTGAGTACTCTGAGGCCTCACCAGGGGGTCAATCAGCTGACTAACACCTCTGAGTACTGAGGCCTCACCAGGGGGTCGTCCTGTTAGGAGGGTCTAAATCCATTCAAAGCTGAAAGAACTGATACAAATAAATATTTTTTAAACACATAATGAGTAAAATGATAAATCTTGACCGGATCAAATGTGTCAATTTAGGATTTAGAAATATTTTATTGATCTCCACTTCGAGTATATTCCTCTTACTCTTCCTCGTGGTCCTCCTCCTCCTCCTCCTCCTCGCTGTGGAAGTCGTGCTCCTCCTCGCTGATGTTGGCCTCTTGATATTGTTGGTATTCGGCCACCAGGTCGTTCATGTTGCTCTCGGCCTCCGTGAACTCCATCTCGTCCATCCCCTCCCCGGTGAACCAGTGGAGGAACGCTTTCCTGCGAAACATCGCCGAAAACTGCTCAGAAATCCTCTTGAAAATCTCCTGGATCGCCGTGCTGTTCCCGATGAACGTGGACGCCATTTTGAGTCCTCGAGGCGCGATGTCGCACACGGCCACCTTTAATTTAGAAAGAGATCATTTAAGGGCTGTATAATACACAGCTAAAACAGTGAGCTCTCCACACCTGGATGAAAAACAGCTGCAGAGAGACAAAAAGTATACACATTTTGCATCCTATAACATCTTGCGTTAATTAGCATTAATTAGCACGTTAGTGTGTGTGTGTTAGTATGTGGACAATAGTTTAAAAATTGCATTGCTGATTAGGACAGTTTTGGAGTGGTTTCGGGGGTTATTGAGGATGTTGAGTCCATTTATGACATTTTCAGGATGAGAGATGGTTTGAATACAAAAAATGTCATATTTGTACTTCCAGGAACTGGTTTGGGCTCAAAACTACACAATGGACTCAACCTCCTCAATCACCCCCAAAACCACTCCTAAATTTACTAAATCGACCAAGCCATTTTGTAACTGTTGTCAGCATATGCTAATGAACGCTAAGTGATGCTAATCAATGCTAATTTATGCTTATTAACGCTAATTGATGCACATTAACGCGAATTGGTGCTAATTGATGCTAATCAACGCTAATTGATGCTTATTAACCGCAATTAACACAACGTATGCAGGTTAGCATCTTAAATCGTGTGTAAAACAGTCTTATTATTATTAGTCAATTTGTTGAAAATGTTAGAAACAAAACAAACAATAATCATAATTATAACAAAATATTAGCACCTTGACGTTGTTGGGGATCCACTCCACGAAGAGGCTGCTGTTTTTGTTCTGGATGTTCAGCATCTGCTCGTCGACCTCCTTCATGGACATCTTCCCTCTAAAGATGGCCGCCACCGTCAGATATCTCCCGTGCCGAGGATCGCACGCCGCCATCATGTTTCTGGCGTCAAACATCTGTGCGGTGAGTTCAGGGACCGTTAGCGCTCGGTACTGCTGGCTCCCACGAGACGTTAGCGGCGCGAAACCCGGCATGAAGAAGTGCATTCTGGGAAACGGTACCATGTTGACGGCTAGTTTTCGTAGGTCTGCGTTCAATTGGCCGGGAAATCTTAACGAAGTTGTCACTCCGCTCATTGTCGCGGAAACTAAGTGGTTTAAATCTCCGTAAGTCGGCGTCGTTAGCTTTAGCGTCCGGAAGCAGATGTCGTACAACGCCTCGTTGTCGATGCAGTACGTCTCGTCTGTGTTTTCAACCAGCTGGTGCACAGAGAGGGTGGCGTTGTAGGGCTCCACCACCGTGTCAGACACCTGGGGAATGAGTCAGCATTATGAGTCTTAAACTGGGACATGAGTTAGCATCATGAGTTAGCATCATGACTTAGCATCATGAGTTAGCATCATGAGTTAGCATCATGACTTAGCATCATGAGTTAGCATCATGACTTAGCATCATGACTTAGCATCATGAGTTAGCATCATGAGTTAGCATCATGAGTTAGCATCATGAGTTAGCATCATGACTTAGCATCATGACTTAGCATCATGAGTTAGCATCATGAGTTAGCATCATGACTTAGCATCATGAGTTAGCATCATGACTTAGCATCATGAGTTAGCATCATGACTTAGCATCATGAGTTAGCATCATGAGTTAGCATCATGACTTAGCATCATGACTTAGCATCATGACTTAGCATCATGAGTTAGCATCATGAGTTAGCATCATGACTTAGCATCATGAGTTAGCATCATGATTTAGCATCATGAGTTAGCATCATGAGTTAGCATCATGATTTAGCATCATGAGTTAGCATCATGAGTTAGCATCATGAGTTAGCATCATGAGTTAGCATCATGACTTAGCATCATGACTTAGCATCATGAGTTAGCATCATGAGTTAGCATCATGATTTAGCATCATGAGTTAGCATCATGAGTTAGCATCATGAGTTAGCATCATGATTTAGCATCATGAGTTAGCATCATGAGTTAGCATCATGAGTTAGCATCATGATTTAGCATCATGACTTAGCATCATGAGTTAGCATCATGAGTTAGCATCATGAGTTAGCATCATGAGTTAGCATCATGACTTAGCATCATGAGTGAGCATTATGAGTTAGCATCATGAGTTAGCATCATGAGTTAGCATTATGAGTTAGCATCATGACTTAGCATCATGAGTTAGCATCATGAGTTAGCATCATGAGTTAGCATCATGACTTAGCATCATGACTTAGCATCATGAGTTAGCATCATGACTTAGCATCATGACTTAGCATCATGAGTGAGCATCATGAGTGAGCATCATGAGTGAGCATCATGAGTTAGCATCATGAGTTAGCATCATGACTTAGCATCATGACTTAGCATCATGACTTAGCATCATGAGTTAGCATCATGAGTTAGCATCATGAGTTAGCATCATGACTTAGCATCATGAGTTAGCATCATGAGTTAGCATCATGACTTAGCATCATGAGTTAGCATCATGACTTAGCATCATGACTTAGCATCATGAGTTAGCATCATGATTTAGCATCATGAGTTAGCATCATGAGTTAGCATCATGAGTTAGCATCATGAGTTAGCATCATGACTTAGCATCATGAGTTAGCATCATGACTTAGCATCATGAGTTAGCATCATGATTTAGCATCATGAGTTAGCATCATGAGTTAGCATCATGAGTTAGCATCATGAGTTAGCATCATGACTTAGCATCATAAGTTAGCATCATGAGTTAGCATCATGAATTATCATCATGATTTAGCATCATGACTTAGCATCATGAGTTAGCATCATGAGTTAGCATCATGAGTTAGCATCATGACTTAGCATCATGACTTAGCATCATGAGTGAGCATCATGAGTTAGCATCATGAGTTAGCATCATGAGTTAGCATTATGAGTTAGCATCATGACTTAGCATCATGAGTTAGCATCATGAGTTAGCATCATGACTTAGCATCATGAGTTAGCATCATGAGTGAGCATCATGACTTAGCATCATGAGTGAGCATTATGAGTTAGCATCATGAGTTAGCATCATGAGTTAGCATCATGACTTAGCATCATGAGTTAGCATCATGACTTAGCATCATGAGTTAGCATCATGAGTTAGCATCATGACTTAGCATCATGACTTAGCATCATGAGTTAGCATCATGACTTAGCATCATGACTTAGCATCATGAGTTAGCATCATGAGTTAGCATCATGAGTTAGCATCATGACTTAGCATCATGACTTAGCATCATGAGTTAGCATCATGACTTAGCATCATGAGTTAGCATCATGACTTAGCATCATGAGTTAGCATCATGAGTTAGCATCATGACTTAGCATCATGACTTAGCATCATGAGTTAGCATCATGAGTTAGCATCATGAGTTAGCATCATGACTTAGCATCATGAGTTAGCATCATGACTTAGCATCATGAGTTAGCATCATGAGTCCTAAAACCCTGACAAGAAATAAGTCAGCATTTTAGCCTAAGTTTTTAAAATCTGAAAATGTCATATAAAGACCGAAAGAATCATAAAAAATAAAGGAAACGTCAGAAATAAAAACACGAAATTCAGATTTTTTTCAACACATTACATTTTTTCTAAACGCAGACGACTCAGAAAGACGTGACTCGTGTAATAATGAGATGACGCACCTTGGGAGAGGGCATGACGCTGAAGGTGTTCATGATCCGGTCCGGATACTCCTCCCTGATTTTACTGATCAGCAGCGTTCCCATCCCCGACCCCGTGCCCCCCCCCAGGGAATGGGTTAGCTGGAAGCCCTGCGCAGAGAACCATTCATTCCCATCACAGGAACATCACGAACATACATTTGTATTTATTTATTGTTGTTGTTTATTTTCTCCTCACCTGTAAACAATCACAGCTCTCGCTCTCTTTCCTCACGATGTCCAGCACTGAGTCCACTAGCTCCGCCCCCTCCGTGTAGTGACCTTTGGCCCAATTATTCCCCGCCCCCGTCTGACCTGCAGCGGCCAATCAGAGCGCAGGAAATCACAACCACATTTCTCATCATTCTGTTATGTTTAGTCGTTAGTTTGTGTTTATTATGTGTTTTGCTGCTCTTTGTTTGTTTCCTCTCTGAAGCTATTCTTGTGTTTTTAACCCTCTTGTTTTTGTTTGTGAATCAGGTGTTTGTTTGTGAATCAGGTGTTTGTTTGTGAATCAGGTGTTTGTTTGTGAATCAGGTGTTTGTTTGTGAATCAGGTGTTTGTTTGTGAATCAGATGTTTGTTTGTGAATCAGGTGTTTGTTTGTGAATCAGGTGTTTGTTTGTGAATCAGATGTTTGTTTGTGAATCAGGTGTTTGTTTGTGAATCAGGTGTTTGTTTGTGAATCAGGTGTTTGTTTGTGAATCAGATGTTTGTTTGTGAATCAGGTGTTTGTTTGTGAATCAGATGTTTGTTTGTGAATCAGGTGTTTGTTTGTGAATCAGGTGTTTGTTTGTGAATCAGATGTTTGTTTGTGAATCAGGTGTTTGTTTGTGAATCAGGTGTTTGTTTGTGAATCAGGTGTTTGTTTGTGAATCAGATGTTTGTTTGTGAATCAGGTGTTTGTTTGTGAATCAGGTGTTTGTTTGTGAATCAGATGTTTGTTTGTTTACCGAAGATGAAGTTGTCCGGTTTGAAGAGTTGTCCGAAGGCTCCGGAGCGAACGCTGTCCATGGTTCCTGGTTCCAGATCCACCAGCACAGCGCGGGGGACGTATTTAAGTGCTGCACACACAGAGGAGGAGAGGGACTTCGGACTATGGAAGGAACTCATCTAGAACATTCCAATTTAGGAGATTTTTATTTTGTTCATTTTATCTCAATTTCCCCCAAAAAAACAAATATCTGTTTTTTAAATATTCTAATTATTTTATTTTGTATACTATTCTATTTTGTTGTATGACCTACTATTTCTCAATATATATCACACACACACACACACACACACACACACACACACACACACACACACACACACACACACACACACACACACACACACACACACACACACATACACACACTTTACTCACAGGAAGCCTCGTTGTAGTAAACGTTAATTCGGTCGAGTTGAAGAGACGAATCTCCAACGAAACATCCTGACGGATCAATACCGTGTTCATCACTGATCACCTCCCAAAACTGAGGAAGAGGAGGAGGAGGAGGAGGAGGAGGAGGAGGAGGAGGAGGAGGAGGAGGAGGAAGAGGAGGAGGAGGAGGAGGAGGAGGAGGAGGAGGAGGAGGAGGAGGAGGGGGGGACCATTTGGTAAAAAGATGCATAAATAAAAACATAAGAATTGAAGTGAGGTCAAATCCTCTTAGTCCTCACATTATAATGAATACAGACACAATACATATATTTATTTGATTTTGATCCAACGTTTGTTTTCCTTTATTTTAAGATGGGAAATCCAGATTTACAAATATGGAAACTTTTGAATTTAAAATAAAATGATGTTGTTTTTGTCCATGTGAGCATTTCACAGGGTTTGAAGGCGAAGTCGTTCCAGAGCAGATTAACCACAAACTGTTAAATACAAAAACATGTTTAAAATAATGATGTATTATTTGTTTACCTTCGTCCCGATCTGGTTCCCGCACTGCCCGGCCTGAAGGTGAACGATTTCCCTCATCTTCTTCTCCTTCTTTATTTAATATTATTTAATATATACTTCTTCTTCTCTCTCTCTGTGGAGCTCAGTCAGTCCTCCTGCAGCATGGAGCCAGTGTGCGACAGTTAAACATGTCCCCCTTCAGCAGACCCCCCCCCTCACATAAAGTCTGTTGGACTCAGCAGAAAACCTCTCTTTGTTCAGATTCCTCCCGTTGATAGAAGTCACTGGTGCATGGGGGGTTTTATTGTATTTCCACATATATTAACTTTTTTAATTTGTAATGCTAATTTATTTCAATTTCAGAAATATTTTAGATTGTTTATTTCTTGTCTTAATTTCTCTGATGTACATTGCCTTTATGCTGCAGCAACGCAAAAACAAAATACATTAAAAACATGTATAATAATAATAATTGTAATATTTAAAAAAGAGTTAAAAAATAATAAGATATTTGGCATTATTTGGGGTAAAAATGTCATACAACAAAATACAATTACATTAAAAAATATTATAATAATAATTGGAATATTTAAAAAACTAGTTTAAACAATGTAAAATATTTGGGATTGTTTGGGGTAAAATTCAGATTAAATCAGTAAAATAAAATAAATAAAACTCCTACATTTGTATTCTGGATGTGTTCCTTCCACTAGTCTGAAACAAAGGAAGATTACCAGCTACACATCTTTAAAGTGTTCCAGTGTGTTGAAGCCCCTCCCCTCTCCTCTGTGTGTGAAAGGAACGTTTTGGGGTCATTTGAGGAAAAGAGGGAATATATTATAATAGAACAAGATGGACTATATTGAGAAAAAGCAGGTTATATAAAAACATACAATAGAAGTCAAAATTAAAAATTAAATAATTTGAATATTAAAAATTAAATTGTTAAAAAAGTTATGAATATTTGGGGGGTTTTGGGCAGAAATTGAGGAGATAAAGGTGGAATATATTGAGAAAAAGTATGTCATACAACAAAATAAAATTACATTAAAAAATATTATTATAATAATTGGAATATTTAAAAAAATTGTTTAAAAAATGTAAAGTATTTGGGATTTTTTCGGGTAAAATTGAGACAAAATTAGTCAAATAATTGTTTTTAAAACTCCTACATTAGGATTCTGGATGTGTTCCTTCCACTAGTCTGAAACAAAGGATGATTGCATCTTTAAGTATTCCTGTACATTAGAAACCTCCTATTATCCTCCTCAGAAATTAATCAAATACAGAGTAAATGGATCTAATAACACTGTAACGTCTTATTAATATAGGCAGACACGAGCTCCTCTGGGACTAGAGATCATATTATTTAAATTATTCCTGAAGTACTTTCACTATTGCATTGATTTCTCCAACATGTATTACGTTTGAATCTCAACACATGAGCTCCAAAGCAACTAAATCACATGTAGTCGAGTAGAAAGTGTATTATTTACCTCTGAGTTGAAGGAGTAGAAGCAGCAGACGCAGAAATAAGGAAGTAATGGAGTAATCCGTTAATGTATCCTCCGCTGGTTTGAGTTTCCCAGTAAAACTAAAGCAGCGTTTTACCAGTCGAGTCTTTAACTGTGCGGTGTGTTCAGGGACCATGTGCTGATCTGAGGTCAGCTGTTAGTGTCACTTTACACCGAGTTATCAAACAGGAATCCTTCAGAGAACATCTGCTGCTCCGGCTGTCTGAGGGGAACTCTGATCAGTCATAACAAGTTAATACAATATAACATGTCATTCAAAGGATATGAAATGATCCCCGTCTCTTTTCTACAAACCAGTACCTTTATCAGAATCAGAACCAGGTTTATTACCAAGTAGGTTCTCCATGTGTGGAGTTTTGAGGCGTACACAAACACAGTTAAAGAAAATGAAAGGTAAGAAAAGGACCAAAGAATGTAAAAACTAATATTTAAAACTATTAAAAAAAACAACTATTATTACAGTAACATTTTGAGAAATATTTACATTAAATATAGACATACCAAAATAAAATTACGTACAATATAGTGTGACAAAATATTAGGAATAATAAGTAAAATATGTGTATTTTTTCAAAAAAAATGTTAAGCTTTGGTTAGAGTTTGGTTTAAGTTTAATATCAATTTTTATTTCCATTTTATTCTTGTTTGTAACATTTCAAAACGCTGTTTATTGGTTTAAATCCCCCCAGAACCTTTGAGGCTGCCTGCTGTTTCCGGTCGGACCTCAGACGCGGAAGGACAAAAACAAACGCGGTTCGCTTAAAAATAAAATCTTCTCCTGAAACTAAAAACGGATTAAAAACCTTTCTTCTGGCTTCAGACTGAAAGTGACTGGTTTAATTAGAGATGAAGTTCAGAGGGAAGATTATAGACGTGGCGTGTCTGAACCATTTCACCCGTAAGTAGTTGATCTTACCGGAAGAGTCTGTGGAGCTAACATGCTAACTGATGCTAACTGATGCTAACTGATGCTAACTGATAGTTTGAAATGTTTTTGTGACTTTTTTTAGATCGGTATAAAACACTATTGAGGAATTAGTTGCGAGATAAACGCTAAGGGGAATTTAATTGTGTTTTACAAAGTGAATTTGGTGTAAATATCACAATAATCTTATCATTTGGTCTGTCTCCTTATTTTTAATAAAACTACAAATGAATGCCAATAAAATCAGTTTTAGTGCATGACATAAACATGCTGCTTTTATCCCGTGTGATATATTACATGTGTGTTATATATTACATGTGTGTGATATATTACATGTGTGTTATATGTTACATGTGTGTGATATATTACATGTGTGTTATCTATTACATGTGTGTTATATATTACATGTGTGTTATATTAAGCGTACTGTTAAGTCAAATTGAAATACTAGAGATGTTAAAATGTCTTTCTGGGAACATTGGGAATATTTAATGTGAGAAAATGATGAAAATAATCACTTATAATAAATATAATAGTCTCTTTAAATTGGATTTGACAGTAAACCTCTTCCTGTTGTACAAACACAAACTATTTAGCTTTTAATTCAGATATAAAGCAGATAAATGAGACTGCAAACAGCATTTTTCTACATTTTTGCAAGAATCACAGAAGATTGAAAATTATGTTATTCACTTTTTCCATTTTAAAATAATGTAATCTTTGACCAAAAAAAATCAAAAGATGAATCAAACACACACACACACACACACACACACACACACACACACACACACACACACACACACACACACACACACACACACACACACACACACACACACACACACACACACACACACACACACACACACACACACACAAACACACTGACTGACTGACTGACTGACTGACTGACTGACTGACTGACTGACTCTCTCTCTCTCTCTCTCACTCACTCTCAGACATCACTCTGCTCCGTTGTAAAAGGGTTTCAAAAAGTGACTTCTGTCGTTCATATTCATATGATATTATATAACACCTGATTCAGAGTTAGTATTAGTGCTTTGATGAGTATCTCCTCCTCCTCCTCCTCCTCCTCCTCCTCCTCCTCCTCCTCCTCCTTCTCCTCCTCCTCCTCCTTAGGTGTGATCACCACCATCTCCAAGCTGACGAAGATGTGTGTTCTTCGTCTGACTCCACAAAACCTTTTCTTCGTCCTCTCTGGAAAAGTTGCAAATGGCGGCGTGAGCATGTGGTGTGAACTCTCTCAGGTGAGACGTCCTCAGTGTCCTCTGTGACTTAAAGTGAACCTATCATGCTATATGTTAATAATATAGTGTAGGACCATACCTATATGAGGCATATTTATACTTTTTATTTTTCAAAATACCAAACAGATCATGCATTTTAGCCATTCCTCATTTCTCTCAATGTAACACTGTCTTTGCATCATGGGCTGATTCTGTGAGAACAGCACCATCTACAGGCCTGGCATATGTACTACAGCGTCTCCAGCGCTTTCCAACGGCAATGTCCGTGGCTGTCTCCTCCTGATTGGTGGAGTTGGCCCAATAGCCGTAGAGCCACTTCTGTGACGTCATAGAAGTGTTCAAATCTGGATCAGTCTGTATCAGATCTGTTGCAGCCCCTTTTTAAGAGATTTGGGTACGGAGGAAAATAGAGAGGGTTGTGTTTTCTGACACTTGGTGAGTTCCCTGGAACACCGGGGACACATGTTCATGTAGAGAGGACGTACAAAAGTGCACTCTGGATCTCTCTTCTACATCACCATGTGTTTCCGGTGTGTCCCCAGTGTGTCCCCATGTGTCCCCGGTGTGTCAGGAGACTCTCAAAGTGATGTCTCTTCTACATCACTATGTGTCCCCATGTGTACCCGGTGTGTCCCCGGTGTGTCCCGGTGTGTCCCCGGTGTGTCAGGAGACTCACTAAGTGATGCCTTCTCTACATCACCATGTATCACCGGTGTGTCCCCGGTGTGTCAGGAGACTCACTAAGTAATGTCTCTTCTACATCACCATGTGTCCCCGGTGTGTCCCCGGTGTGTCCCCGGTGTGTCCCCGGTGTGTCAGGAGACTCAAAGTGTCAGGAAATAGACCCCTCTCTCTTCTCCTCCGTACCCACATCTCTAAAAACGTGGAACAACGGAGCTGATCCAGATTTGCTGCATCATGACCACATTACTAAAATGTGGGCGGGCTTTACCCCCACGGGCCAATCAGAAACGTTGCTGTCAGAAACAATGAGACTTGTTCTGAAGTAATATGGTCTGTGTTTACATTAGCATGCTAACACTCAGAGCTAACCTGTACTGGAGAGAGTGTGTGAAGAAGCAGGAAATCAAAAGGAAGTCACCTTGAGGTAAACCTGAGAGAGAGAGAGAGTTTGAGCTCCATCCTGTTTCAGAGAGAATGCTTGATCTTTTTTATATATACCTGAGTCCTAGAACCCATCCATCTTCTCCGCTTCTCCGTGGTCGGGTCTCGGGGGTATCAGTTCCAGCAGAGAGCCCCAAACGTTCCTTTCCCCTCAGCAACCAGCTCTGACTGGGGGGTCCCAAGGCGCTCCCAGGCCAGAGAAGAGATATAATCCCTCCACCTGGTCCTAGGTCTACCCCTCGGTCTCCTCCCAGCTGGACGTGCCTGGAACACCTAGGGAGGCGCCCAGGTGGCATCCTAACTAGGTAGCATCCTTACTAGGTGGCATCCTTACTAGGTAGCATCCTTACTAGGTGGCATCCTTACTAGGTGCCCGAACCACCTCAACTGGCTCCTTTGCACCTATAATGTGTGCCTGAAAACAGCATAATAGGAGACCTTTAGGTGAAACTGTAATCTGAGTTTTTAATCTTAACTGTATTGTAATATTATATTTGAACTGTGCTATGTATTCTTGTTTTGATCTGAAGTTAAATCATGTGCTGTGCTTGTTTGTGTGATGGAGACGATGCAATGTGTTAGTGTTTGTTGATTGTTACCTCCCTCAGGGCTGCAGATGGAATGAGCTATTAGCTCTAATCTGGCGTATTTCATCCTTTCTCTTTTCTGAGATGAATGTATTTGTTTGCCCGGTCCTTTATTCCCTCCTCCTCCTCCTCCTCCTCCTCCTCCTCCTCCTCCTCCTCCTCCTGCAGGAGAACTTCTTCGATGAGTTCCAGATGGAGGGCGTCTCCCCGGAGGATAACGAGATCTGTCTGGAGGTGACTCCGGAGAATCTGTCCCGCGCTCTGAAGACGGTGCAGAACGCTAAAGCTGTGAAGGTGAAGCTGACCAAGAAGCACTGTCCCTGCTTAACCATCGCTGCAGAGCTGGTGAGGAGATTAACATGAACCCACTGGAGATTAACGTGAACTCACTGGAGATTAGCGTGAACCCACTAGAGATTAACGTGAACTCACTGGAGATTAGCGTGAACTCACTGGAGATTAGCGTGAACTCACTGGAGATTAGCGTGAACCCACTAGAGATTAACGTGAACTCACTGGAGATTAGCGTGAACTCACTAGAGATTAACGTGAACTCACTGGAGATTAGCGTGAACTCACTGGAGATTAGCGTGAACTCACTGGAGATTAACGTGAACTCACTGGAGATTAGCGTGAACTCACTGGAGATTAGCGTGAACTCACTGGAGATTAGCGTGAACTCACTGGAGATTAACGTGAACTCACTGGAGATTAGCGTGAACTCACTGGAGATTAACGTGAACTCACTGGAGATTAGCGTGAACTCACTGGAGATTAACGTGAACTCACTGGAGATTAACGTGAACTCACTGGAGATTAACATGAACTCACTGGAGATTAACATGAACTCACTGGAGATTAGCGATTAACATGAACTCTCTGGAGATTAACGTGAACTCTCTGGAGATTAGCGTGAACTCACTGGAGATTAGCGTGAACTCACTGGAGATTAGCGTGAACTCACTGGAGATTAGCGTGAACTCAGTGGAGATTAACGTGAACTCACTGGAGATTAGGGTGAACTCACTGGAGATTAGCGTGAACTCAGTGGAGATTAACGTGAACTCACTGGAGATTAGGGTGAACTCACTGGAGATTAACGTGAACTCACTGGAGATTAGCGTGAACTCACTGGAGATTAACGTGAACTCACTGGAGATTAACGTGAACTCACTGGAGATTAACGTGAACTCACTGGAGATTAACGTGAACTCACTGGAGATTAGCGTGAACTCACTGGAGATTAACGTGAACTCACTGGAGATTAGAGATTAACATGAACTCTCTGGAGATTAGCGTGAACTCTCTGGAGATTAACGTGAACTCACTGGAGATTAACGTGAACTCTCTGGAGATTAACGTGAACTCACTGGAGATTAACGTGAACTCACTGGAGATTAGCGTGAACTCACTGGAGATTAACGTGAACTCACTGGAGATTAACGTGAACTCACTGGAGATTAACGTGAACTCTCTGGAGATTAACGTGAACTCACTGGAGATTAACGTGAACTCACTGGAGATTAGCGTGAACTCACTGGAGATTAACGTGAACTCACTGGAGATTAACGTGAACTCACTGGAGATTAGCGTGAACTCACTGGAGATTAGCGTGAACTCACTGGAGATTAACGTGAACTCACTGGAGATTAACGTGAACTCACTGGAGATTAACGTGAACTCACTGGAGATTAGCGTGAACTCACTGGAGATTAGCGTGAACTCACTGGAGATTAGCGTGAACTCACTGGAGATTAGAGATTAACATGAACTCTCTGGAGATTAGCGTGAACTCACTGGAGATTAACGTGAACTCACTAGAGATTAACGTGAACTCACTGGAGATTAGGGTGAACTCACTGGAGATTAACGTGAACTCACTGGAGATTAACGTGAACTCACTGGAGATTAACGTGAACTCACTGGAGATTAGCGTGAACTCACTGGAGATTAACGTGAACTCACTAGAGATTAACGTGAACTCACTGGAGATTAGGGTGAACTCACTGGAGATTAACGTGAACTCACTGGAGATTAGAGATTAACATGAACTCTCTGGAGATTAGCGTGAACTCACTGGAGATTAACGTGAACTCACTAGAGATTAACGTGAACTCACTGGAGATTAGGGTGAACTCACTGGAGATTAACGTGAACTCACTGGAGATTAGCGTGAACTCACTGGAGATTAGCGTGAACTCACTGGAGATTAGCGTGAACTCACTGGAGATTAACGTGAACTCACTGGAGATTAACGTGAACTCACTGGAGATTAACGTGAACTCACTGGAGATTAGCGTGAACTCACTGGAGATTAACGTGAACTCACTGGAGATTAACGTGAACTCACTGGAGATTAACGTGAACTCACTGGAGATTAGCGTGAACTCACTGGAGATTAACGTGAACTCACTGGAGATTAGCGTGAACTCACTGGAGATTAACGTGAACTCACTGGAGATTAACGTGAACTCACTGGAGATTAACGTGAACTCACTGGAGATTAACGTGAACTCACTGGAGATTAGCGTGAACTCACTGGAGATTAACGTGAACTCACTGGAGATTAGCGTGAACTCACTGGAGATTAGCGTGAACTCACTGGAGATTAACGTGAACTCACTAGAGATTAACGTGAACTCACTGGAGATTAACGTGAACTCACTGGAGATTAACGTGAACTCACTGGAGATTAACGTGAACTCACTGGAGATTAGCGTGAACTCACTGGAGATTAACATGTTAGAAAGGGTTTGAAGAGAAGTTGTTGCTGAGAAAAGGTCTAAATATTACGTTGAGTTATAATACATGTATAGAGTCCCTGTCCCCTCTCCTGTGGTGTCCCCTCTCCTGTGGTGTCCCCTCTCCTGTGGTGTCCCCTCTCCTGGTGTGTCCCCTCTCCTGTACTGTCCCCTTTCCTGTGGTGTCCCCTCTCCTGGTGTGTCCTCTCTCCTGGTGTGTCCCCTCTCCTGGTGTGTCCCCTCTCCTTTGGTGTCCCCTCTCCTGGTGTGTCCCCTCCCCTGGTGTGTCCCCTCTCCTGTAGTGTCCCCTCTCCTGGTGTGTCCCCTCTCCTGGTGTGTCCTCTCTCCTGGTGTGTTCCCTCTCCTGTGGTGTCCCCTCTCCTGGTGTGTCCCCTCTCCTGGTGTGTCCCCTCTCCTGTGGTGTCCCCTCTCCTGGTGTGTCCCCTCTCCTGGTGTGTCCCCTCTCCTGTGGTGTCCCCTCTCCTGTGGTGTCCCCTCTCCTGGTGTGTCCCCTCTCCTGGTGTGTCCTCTCTCCTGGTGTGTCCCCTCTCCTGTGGTGTCCCCTCTCCTGGTGTGTCCCCTCTCCTGGTGTGTCCCCTCTCCTGGTATGTCCCCTCTCCTGGTGTGTCCTCTCTCCTGGTGTGTCCTCTCTCCTGGTGTGTCCCCTCTCCTGGTGTGTCCCCTCTCCTGGTGTGTCCCCTCTCACTAACCTGTGTTGTTCTAGCCGACCCTCTCCAGCGTGAGTCGGGTCGTGACCCACGACGTCCCGGTGGAGGTGATTCCTCGGAGACTCTGGCACGAGTTCAAAGAACCCAGCATGCCCGACTTCCACGTGAGTCTGACGTGTCCTCTGCTCTCCTGAGACAGAGCAAAGAGTTATTCAGATGAGGGAAGACGTGTTGCTACGTGTCCTCTTGTGTCCTCAGGTAAGCATCTACCTTCCTCCTCTGAAGACGATGAAGAACGTGATCGACAGGATGAAGAACCTCTCTAACTTTCTGGTACTTTCAAACTTCTCCCTCGTTACAGTTTGGTAAAGTTCTCAACAATGTGAATCCAGAGGGGACAAAGTGCTGTCCATCAAACAGCAGAGGGGACAAAGTGCTGTCCATCAAACAGCAGAGGGGACAAAGGGCTGTCCATCAAACAGCAGAGGGGACAAAGGGCTGTCCATCAAACAGCAGAGGGGACAAAGTGCTGTCCATCAAACAGCAGAGGGGACAAAGTGCTGTCCATCAAACAGCAGAGGGGACAAAGGGCTGTCCATCAAACAGCAGAGGGGACAAAGTGCTGTCCATCAAACGGCAGAGGGGACAAAGGGCTGTCCATCAAACAGCAGAGGGGACAAAGGGCTGTCCATCAAACAGCAGAGGGGACAAAGGGCTGTCCATCAAACAGCAGAGGGGACAAAGTGCTGTCCATCAAACGGCAGAGGGGACAAAGGGCTGTCCATCAAACAGCAGAGGGGACAAAGGGCTGTCCATTAAACAGCAGAGGGGACAAAGGGCTGTCCATCAAACAGCAGAGGGGACAAAGTGCTGTCCATCAAACAGCAGAGGGGACAAAGGGCTGTCCATCAAACAGCAGAGGGGACAAAGGGCTGTCCATCAAACAGCAGAGGGGACAAAGGGCTGTCCATCAACACATGTATAAAAAGCAGCATGAATACATTCAGACAAAAAGAAACAAATCTGAAGCACAAGACAATGAGACCAGTTAGCGTGTTGACATCTTGCTTTGAAATGGTTTGACTTGCTGAGCTGTGGGATGTTTGTTTGTTTGTTTGTTTGTGTGTTTGTTTGTGTTTATTTGACTGAACAGCACTTTGCTCTGGAGCTTTAAAGGTACGGACACACCAAGCTGATTATCGGCGTCGACACGCCCTACTCGGATCGGTGTGTCCGCACCTTTTCGGCGCAGTCGGCCAAAGGCAGTCAGGGAAATAAATCGCTCTGATTGGCTGTTCAGCTAGCGAATCAGTGCATGAGAAGAGAAACGGAAGTGAGGGACCCAAACAAACTATCAAGAAGGCAAATCTGAGATTTCATTGAACTCCAGCTCTGGACTCAGGTTGGGGAAAGCCCCGTGAGCTCCTGCTGGAGAGGGAACATGGTTCTGTTTGTTTATATCACGCAGTCTGTCTTCAGGTTGTTTCCTCTTTTGAATGATGAATACACACTACCGCCCCCTGCTGGTGAGGAGAGGTATTGCCACTCACGCATGCGCAGTTCGTACGTGCTGCTTGGCCGTCGGCTGAAGTCTTTGCGGTGTGTTCCATACTCACAACTCTGTGTGTGTGTGTGTGTGTGTGTGTGTGTGTGTGTGTGTGTGTGTGTGTGTGTGTGTGTGTGTGTGTGTGTGTGTGTGTGTGTGTGTGTGTGTGTGTGTGTGTGTGTGTGTGTGTGTGTGTGTGTGTGTGTGTGTGTGTGTGTGTGTGTGTGTGTGTGTGTGTGTGTGTGTGTGTGTGTGTGTGTGTGTGTGTGTGTGTGTAGGTGATGGAGGCGAACCTGAACGGAGAGATGAACCTGAAGATCGACACAGATCTAGTTTCTGTCACCACGCACTTCAAAGGTCTGGGGAATCCTCCCTGGGGTAAGGACATCTCAATCTCTCCTGCTGCTGCTTCATCTACATGTCTCAGTGTTTCAGGTGTTAGGTCTGTGCCCCCCCCCCCTCTCCTGCTGCTGCTTCATCTACATGTTTCAGTGTTTCAGGTGTTAGGTCTGTGCCCCCCCCCCCTCTCCTGCTGCTGCTTCATCTACATGTCTCAGTGTTTCAGGTGTTAGGTCTGTGCCCCCCCCCCCTCTCCTGCTGCTGCTTCATCTACATGTCTCAGTGTTTCAGGTGTTAGGTCTGTGCCCCCCCCCCCCCCCTCTCCTGCTGCTGCTTCATCTACATGTCTCAGTGTTTCAGGTGTTAGGTCTGTGTGCCCCCCCCCCCTCTCCTGCTGCTGCTTCATCTACATGTCTCAGTGTTTCAGGTGTTAGGTCTGTGCCCCCCCCCCCCCCTCTCCTGCTGCTGCTTCATCTACATGTCTCAGTGTTTCAGGTGTTAGGTCTGTGCCCCCCCCCCCCTCTCCTGCTGCTGCTTCATCTACATGTCTCAGTGTTTCAGGTGTTAGGTCTGTGCCCCCCCCCCCCCCCCTCTCCTGCTGCTGCTTCATCTACATGTCTCAGTGTTTCAGGTGTTAGGTCTGTGCCCCCCCCCCCCTCTCCTGCTGCTGCTTCATCTACATGTCTCAGTGTTTCAGGTGTTAGGTCTGTGTGCCCCCCCCCCTCTCCTGCTGCTGCTTCATCTACATGTCTCAGTGTTTCAGGTGTTAGGTCTGTGTGCCCCCCCCCCCCTCTCCTGCTGCTGCTTCATCTACATGTCTCAGTGTTTCAGGTGTTAGGTCTGTGTGCCCCCCCCCCCCTCTCCTGCTGCTGCTTCATCTACATGTCTCAGTGTTTCAGGTGTTAGGTCTGTGTGCCCCCCCCCCCCCTCTCCTGCTGCTGCTTCATCTACATGTCTCAGTGTTTCAGGTGTTAGGTCTGTGCCCCCCCCCCCTCTCCTGCTGCTGCTTCATCTACATGTCTCAGTGTTTCAGGTGTTAGGTCTGTGCCCCCCCCCCCTCTCCTGCTGCTGCTTCATCTACATGTCTCAGTGTTTCAGGTGTTAGGTCTGTGCCCCCCCCCCCCTCTCCAGCTGCTGCTTCATCTACATGTCTCAGTGTTTCAGGTGTTAGGTCTGTGTGCCCCCCCCCCCCCTCTCCTGCTGCTGCTTCATCTACATGTCTCAGTGTTTCAGGTGTTAGGTCTGTGCCCCCCCCCCTCTCCTGCTGCTGCTTCATCTACATGTCTGTGTTTCAGGTGTTAGGTCTGTGTGCCCCCCCCCCCCCCTCTCCTGCTGCTGCTTCATCTACATGTCTCAGTGTTTCAGGTGTTAGGTCTGTGTGCCCCCCCCCCCCCTCTCCTGCTGCTGCTTCATCTACATGTCTCAGTGTTTCAGGTGTTAGGTCTGTGCCCCCCCCCTCTCCTGCTGCTGCTTCATCTACATGTCTCAGTGTTTCAGGTGTTAGGTCTGTGTGGCCCCCCCCCCCTCTCCTGCTGCTGCTTCATCTACATGTCTCAGTGTTTCAGGTGTTAGGTCTGTGTGGCCCCCCCCCCTCTCCTGCTGCTGCTTCATCTACATGTCTCAGTGTTTCAGGTGTTAGGTCTTTGTGCCCCCCCCCCCCCCTCTCCTGCTGCTGCTTCATCTACATGTCTCAGTGTTTCAGGTGTTAGGTCTGTGCCCCCCCCCACCTCTCCTGCTGCTGCTTCATCTACATGTCTCAGTGTTTCAGGTGTTAGGTCTGTGTGCCCCCCCCCCCCTCTCCTGCTGCTGCTTCATCTACATGTCTCAGTGTTTCAGGTGTTAGGTCTGTGTGCCCCCCCCCCCCCCTCTCCTGCTGCTGCTTCATCTACATGTCTCAGTGTTTCAGGTGTTAGGTCTGTGTGTCCCCCCCCCCCCCCCCTCTCCTCCAGGGGATGAATTAGTAGTGTTTCAGTGTTTCAGGTGTTATCTAATGTCTGTGTGCCCCTCTCTCTCCTCCAGGGGATGAAGCCTCTCAGCAGGGGGGTCCCTCTCAGAGCAGAGACCCAGAAACCATGTCTCAGACTCGGGTAGACATCAGGAAGCTGCAGCAGTTCCTCATGGGTCAGCAGGTCAACCCCAGCAAGGCCATGTGCAGTAAGACCACCACCCTGTATTATGATAATAACAACTGAGACTCGTGCTCTAACACAGTGGGGCAAAAAGTATCTGGTCAGCCACCAATTGTTCAAGTTCTCCCACTTAGAAAGATGAGAGGTCTGTAATGTTCATCCTAGGTATACCTCAACTATGAGAGACAGAATGAGAAAAAGAAAATCCAGAAAATCACATTGTCTGATTTTTAAAGACTTTATTTGTAAATGATGGAAAATAAGTATTTGGTCAAAAACAAAAGTTCATCTCAATACTTAGTTATAAACCCTTTGTTGGCAATGACAGAGGTCAAACGCTTTCTGTAAGTCTTCACAAGGTTTTCACTGTTGCTGGTATTTAGGCCAATTCCTCCATGCAGATCTCCTCTAGAGCAGTGATGCTTTGGGGCTGTCGCTAGGCAACACGGACTTTCAACTCCCTCCAAAGATTTTCTATGGGGTTGAGATCTGGAGACTAGCTAGGCCACTCCAGGACCTTGAAATGCTTCTTACGAAGCCCCTCCTTCGTTGCCCGGGCGGTGTGTTTGGGATCATTGTCATGCTGAAAGACCCAGCCACGTTTCATCTTCAATGCCCTTGCCGATGGAAGGAGGTTGTCACTCAAAATCTCACGATGCATGGCCCCATTCATTCTTTCCTTTACACGGATCAGTGGTCCTGGTCCCTTTGCAGAACAACAGCCCCAAAGCATGATGTCCCCCCCCCCCATGTTTCACAGTAGGTGTTCTTTGGATGCAACTCAGCATTCTTTCTCCTCCAAACACGTCTAGTTGAGTTTTTACCAAAAAGTTCTATTTTGGTTTCATCTGACCACATGACATTCTCCCAATCCTCTTCTGGATCATCTAAATGCTCTCTAGCAAACTTCAGACGGGCCTGGACATGTCCTGGCTTAAGCAGGGGGACACGTCTGGCACTGCAGGATCTGAGTCCCTGGCGGCGTAGTGTGTTACTGATGGTAGCCTTTGTTACTTTGGTCCCAGCTCTCTGCAGGTCATGGACTAGGTCCCCCCGTGTGGTTCTGGGATCTTTGCTCACCGTTCTTGTTTCTCATCTTGACCCCACGGGGTGAGATCTTGCGTGGAGCCCCAGATGGAGGGAGATTATCAGTGGTCTTGTATGTCTTCCATTTTCTAATAATTGCTCCCACAGTTGATTTCTTCACACCGAGCTGCTTACCTATTGCAGATTCAGTCTTCCCAGCCTGGTGCAGGTCTACCATTTAGTTTCTGGTGTCCTTTGACAGCTCTCTGGTCTTGGCCATAGTGGAGTTTGGAGTGTGACTGTTTGAGGTTGTGGACAGGTGTCTTTTATTCTGATAACGAGTTCAAACAGGTGCCATTAATACAGTTAACAAGTGGAGGACAGAGGAGGCTCTGAAAGAAGAAGTTACAGGTCTGTGAGAGACAGACATCTTGTTTGTTTGTTATTGACCAAATACTTATTTTACCGAGGAATTTACCAATTAATTCATTAAAAATCCTACAATGTGATTTCCTGGATTCTTTCCCCCCCATTCTGTCTCTCATAGTTGAAGTGTACCTAGGATGAACATTACAGACCTCTCATCTTTTTAAGTGGGAGAACTTGAACAATTGGTGGCTGACTCAATACTTTTTTTCCCCACTGTATGTAGTCCTTTGTGACCCTGCAGAGACCAGGTTCACATGTAGTCCTTTGTGACCCTGCAGAGACTCTGTTCACATGTAGTCCTTTGTGACCCTGCAGAGACCAGGTTCACATGTAGTCCTTTGTGACCCTGCAGAGACTCCGTTCACATGTAGTCCTTTGTGACCCTGCAGAGACCAGGTTCACATGTAGTCCTTTGTGACCCTGCAGAGACTCTGTTCACATGTAGTCCTTTGTGACCCTGCAGAGACCAGGTTCACATGTAGTCCTTTGTGACCCTGCAGAGACCAGGTTCACATGTAGTCCTTTGTGACCCTGCAGAGACCAGGTTCACATGTAGTCCTTTGTGACCCTGCAGAGACTCAGTTCACATGTAGTCCTTTGTGACCCTGCAGAGACCAGGTTCACATGTAGTCCTTTGTGACCCTGCAGAGACCAGGTTCACATGTAGTCCTTTGTGACCCTGCAGAGACCAGGTTCACATGTAGTCCTTTGTGACCTAGATAAGGGAAACTTTGCAATACGGCCTTTAACACACTCTTTAATTTAGAGATGTCCCGTTTCTCTGAGCTATTCAAAGATGTGTAAAAGACCCTTCAGGTGCAGAATGAACCCGGCCCGTTCTCTACACAATATTTGAGTGAAAAAGAACTAAAATCCCAAAACAATCATTTCTGCTTCCTTTACGTCCCTGGAAAGTATCACAAGGGGAACTCAGCAGCTCGCCCTTTAACACACTGTGTAATGTACAGGTCTCTGCTCCTCGGGTTAAGCGTTCCTCCTCCTTCCCCTCAGATATCGTGCACGAGCGGGTGGTGCACCTCATCCTGCTGCACGAGGACGTGTCGCTGCAGTACTTCATCCCGGCTGTGGCGTAGGAACTCTGCAGGAAGCCTCGTCGCTCTGTGAAGCCGGGGATAAACCCGTGTTCCCCAGCGTGGAACAAAGACCCCTCAAAAGAGGAAGAACTCTGAGGGTCTTTGGGACGTTTTAAAGACACTGAAGCTGGAAGACGGGACTCCAGAGAAGAGGAAGGAAGGGCGGTAAATACACGATTTATAACGGAGGGTTTAGTTTGAAAAGGAGTTCAGATTGGCGTTAAATGTGTTACAAATATATCTGTTTCTTCCGCAGCAAAGTAACGCCCGTCCACAAACCTCCATGTGATATTTAGTACAGTTTTATTTATTTTTCTACCAGATATCTTGATGCTAAATCCTCCAGAAATGTTCATTAAATAAAAAAACATGTATTTTTTCACTTTTGTCCACATTGGGCCGTTGTGGTGCATTCAGGGCCTGTCAGAAAAATCTGAAAAACCAGTTTCAACACTTTAATGAAAGTATTAAAAGGAGGATAAACACTGATCACTGAGTCACTGATCAATACAGTCATCTGGAGCTTATTGTTGTTAATTGTAAATAAACCAGCTTTCATTTAATGAATTAAAAAAGCAGACGTGACGTTGGTTACAGAAATGACTCAAGTGAACTTTATTTTGACAGTCAAACACACCTTACATAATATCTCTCGACAGCCATGCAGTCACTCACGAACTAAACCCTAAAAACACCAACTAATCTAGAAATTGTGATTTTTTTAAATATCAAATACACGGTTTCCCACCAGAAGAAGAGAGGTGGAAAACGCTCAGAAAGAAACTGACCTATTTCCAGCTTTCTGACGTCATTCGTAGATTTGATCTATTATTAACTCTAATACTAAACGATCCCTTCAAAATAAAGACAGAAAAAAACAATTCACAAAAATCATTTTAACAGTAAATTCTAAACATGTCTGTATTTAACAAAATAAAAGCACTGTCAGTTCTTCTGTTCGCACAAAAAGTGAATTTTCTTCAAAATAAAAGCACCTAGACTTATTTCAGTTATTGTGCTTATCCATTCAGTGGGTGTCTTTCAAAATAAAAGCACCCAGTTCTTGTGTTTACCCAAAACACTGAGTGTCCTTCAAAATAAAAGCACCTAGACTTATTTCAGTTATTGTGCTTACCCATTCAGTGGGTGTCTTTCAAAATAAAAGCACCCAGTTCTTGTGTTTACCCAAAACACTGAGTGTCCTTCAAAATAAAAGCACCTAGACTTATTTATTTTCTTACGTTTACCCATACAGTGAATTCCCTTCAAAATAAAAGCACCCAGTTCTTGTGTTTACCCAAAGCAGTGCGTGTCCTTCAAAATAAAAGCACCTAGTTCTTGTGTTTACCCAAAGCAGTGCGTGTCCTTCAAAATAAAAGCACCCAGTTCTTGTGTTTACCCAAAGCAGTGCGTGTCCTTCAAAATAAAAGCACCCAGTTCTTGTGTTTACCCAAAGCAGTGCGTGTCCTTCAAAATAAAAGCACCCAGTTCTTGTGTTTACCCAAAACAGTGCGTGTCCTTCAAAATAAAAGCACCTAGACTTATTTCAGTTCCTGTGTTAACCCAAAAAGTGTCCTTCAAAATAAAATACTGATCTTTAGTCTTTATGTAAATACATCACTCTAAAACTTTATACAAAACTTACGATTATAGGATGTTTATTAATCAATAACTTAAACCTGGACTTTGATGACACTTTCTTTAAAGTTTTAATAATGGTAAAGCTTTATAAAATACTCCTTTTTATATATATATCTCACTACACAGATTTAAAACAGAACATGGAGATTTGCTACTTTCTTTTTTTAAATATCGTATTAAAGTGAATATTTTTGAACATTGAAGGACTTTAAATGTTTTTGGGCATTTTATTAATATATGGAAGTCTTCACAGCTCCAGGTATAATCTTTATTTAATGCATCAGCCTTTTGTCACTTAACTCCACTTCATTAAGGGTTCATTAAACCTTTAATATTTCCCCAAAAACAACCAAACATACCAGTGAGCCAAGTTCACATGAAAAATGAGAATACACGATATATAACAGATTATTTCAAGTCCAGAACACAGAAAATACTCCTTTTTATCTATCTATCTATCTATCTAACTCACTACACAGATTTGAAAACAGAACACGGAGATTTGCTGCTTTCTTTCTTTAAATATCTTAAAGTGAATATTTTGGGACATTGAATGACTTTAAATGGACACGTTATGCATATCCTGTGAGTTGCAGCTCTAGTGGAAGTCTTCAGAGTCTTTATTGAATGCATCAGCCTTTTGTACCAACAGCCTCTCATGTTGAACACTCCACTTCATTAAGGGTTAATTAAACCTTCAGTATTTCCCCCAAAAGGCACCGTCGAGACGTTACAGATTTACAAACCTCTCCAACATGCAAACACCGTGAAAAAGAAAAGTGAACGATATATAAATCTGCTGATTTCTGAATGAAGTCCCTCCTCCTGATTCTTCAGTAACTTGGACTCCACGTCTTTAGTGAATATTTTGGGACATCTCCGGATTTCAAATGGACATTTTTCACTGTTTTCTGACATTTTATTAATATATGGAAGTGTTCAAAGGTCCAGGTAGTGTGTACTTATTTAATGCATCAGCCTTTTGTTCCAACAGCCTCTCACTTTGAGCACTTCACTTCATTAAGGGTCAATTCAAACTTCCAGATTTCCCCAAACAAAACAACCAAAGCGTTCCATCAAGACGTTACAGATTCACCATCATGCAAAACAAGAATAAACGATATATAAATCAGCTGATTTCTGAATGCAGTCCCTCTTCCTGATCTCAGTTTTCTACGACAGCTGTTTCATATCGTACATCGGCACCTCTTCCTCCGCCTCCTCCTCGTTCTCCTTCACTGCTTTTCCCTTCCTTCCTTTGGGCGGCAACACAGGAGCTGCCTTCTGATTGGTCGCCTCATTAGTCTCCTCATTGGCTCCTTCCATGGCTCCTTCTTGGCCTTCTGCCACCGTTCTTTCCTTCTTCAACTTGGCAGGAACACTTTTGCTGATTGTCTCCTTCAGGCGTTCTCCAGATTGTCGGATTTTCTGGCGTCGTTCGGCCGTCACGATTCTTTCTCCCAGTTTGTTGACTTTGCTCCCGAGGTTCTCCCGGGTCTTGCTCATGTTAGCTTTGAAGCTCTCGATGCGAGTGAGACCGGATTTCTTAATTTTGGCCGCGGAGGATTCGGCCATTTCTTCTTCTACGACCATGTACTCCTCGTCAGACTCTGGAGGGAATTCGAATTTATCCGGTTCCACGTCTGCGGCTCTGGGGGCGGAGCCTGAAGGTTCTGCCGGTTCGATGCCCGGAGCCACCGTCTTCACTTCCTGTTCGCCCTGCAGGGGGAGACAGAGAGACGTGTGAGCAGGCTTTTTTATTACAGATCTTTTGATTTTTGTTTTATTCGTTAAACACATTAGATTTTACAACTTTTTTTATATAAATATTTAGAATTTATATTACAATTTCTTTATCTGTATTTTATTTGTTAAAAACATTTATTTATTATACAGTTTTCACAACTTTTTTATACATATTTATTTCCAAATATTATGACTTTTATTTTTTATTATTCTTTTTCAAATTTATTTAGAATTTTATTTCCAAATATATATATATTTTTTTCTTACATACTCAATACTGTGAACAATCCCCACAGGAGCACTTTGGGGTGAAGTGTCTCAGGGACACAACGACATGCTGACTGCAGTGGGGTTTGAACCTGAGCTCCCCTGATCCCAACACCAACACACAACCCACTGCACCACACGCCTCCCCAAACATTCCCATTATCTACTCCAGACATTATAACTTTTTAAAGGTCACCTATCGTGCTATTTTTAGGCAATAGCATAGGTCTCAGATTTATACAAATATATACAAAACATGTCTATGAAGTGTTTTGCTCAAAACACCAAACAGATCACCCATTCTAGCCATGCCTCATATCCCTCTATTTCACTTCCTGTTTCTAAAGTGCTGATTTGTGTATAAAGCTTTAAATAAAGAGGAGGGGTCTGAGCTCATGAGGGACCCGGCAGCTACTGTCTAAACTAAATGCTGCGGTGATGAAACATCATATCATGGATTATCAAGGATTCTCTCTGAAACAGTCTGGAGCTCAAAGGCTTTCTCTCTTGCCGGTTATACCACAAGGTGAGTTCCTTTTTACTTCCTGCTTCTTCACACACATGCTCTCCAGTACAGGTTAGCTCTGAGTGTTAGCATGATAATGTAAACACCGTCCAAAACAGTCGGGCATTGTTTCTGATATCAACGTTTCTGATTGGGCCGTGGGTCCACATTTCAGATATTACGTCATATCGGACGCAAATCTGGATCAGCTCCGTTGATGTAGAAAAGATATCAAAAAGTGCATTTTGCATGATAGGTCCCCTTCAAGTGAAATGATCACTCCAGTCAAAGCCCTTTTTGTCCTAATTTGTAGTTTAAAGCAGAGTAATACAACCGTGTATAAGCTCACAGTAATGCTAGAGGAGCTAACTGCTGCCAGGAGATATCTGCCATTAATGCTATTTATACATTTATGTGAAACTACATGAGATCTCTACACCTTGCTTTAGATATTTAAAACACTTCTCGTTGTTCTTCTCGTCAGAACGTTGAATTGTTCAGGTTTATTTCTGTCTGCGGTTTAAAGTGTGTTGTGCACTTCTGATCTCGCTCCATAAATATACTTCTGCACCTGTTTCTCTGCAGCTCAACGGGAGCTAAACTTATCAGCGGCGTAAAAAACTGGATCGTTTTCAGGACACGTCATGCATCGAGTCTGAAGAGTCACGTTACAGTGAGAGCAGACTGTGTGTGTGTGTGTGTGTGTGTGTGTGTGTGTGTGTGTGTGTGTGTGTGTGTGTGTGTGTGTGTGTGTGTGTGTGTGTGTGTGTGTGTGTGTGTGTGTGTGTGTGTGTGTGTGTGTGTGTGTGTGTGTGTGTGTGTGTGTGTGTGTGTGTGTGTGTGTGTGTGTGTGTGTCAGCAGCATAGAACCCAAATACCTGTACTTTCTACTTCTCACATGTTGAACTCAAATACCTGTACTTTCTACTTCTTACATGTTGAACTCAAATACCTGTACTTTCTACTTCTCACATGTTGAACTCAAATACCTGTACTTTCTACTTCTAACATGTTGAACCCAAATACCTGTACTTTCTACTTCTTACATGTTGAACTCAAATACCTGTACTTTCTACTTCTTACATGTTGAACTCAAATACCTGTACTTTCTACTTCTTACATGTTGAACTCAAATACCTGTACTTTCTACTTCTCACATGTTGAACTCAAATACCTGTACTTTCTACTTCTTACATGTTGAACTCAAATACCTGTACTTTCTACTTCTCACATGTTGAACACAAATACCTGTACTTTCTACTTCTCACATGTTGAACTCAAATACCTGTACTTTCTACTTCTCACATGTTGAACACAAATACCTGTACTTTCTACTTCTCACATGTTGAACTCAAATACCTGTACTTTCTACTTCTTACATGTTGAACTCAAATACCTGTACTTTCTACTTCTTACATGTTGAACTCAAATACCTGTACTTTCTACTTCTCACATGTTGAACACAAATACCTGTACTTTCTACTTCTTACATGTTGAACACAAATACCTGTACTTTCTACTTCTCACATGTTGAACTCAAATACCTGTACTTTCTACTTCTCACATGTTGAACTCAAATACCTGTACTTTCTACTTCTTACATGTTGAACACAAATACCTGTACTTTCTACTTCTTACATGTTGAACACAAATACCTGTACTTTCTACTTCTTACATGTTGAACACAAATACCTGTACTTTCTACTTCTTACATGTTGAACTCAAATACCTGTACTTTCTACTTCTTACATGTTGAACTCAAATACCTGTACTTTCTACTTCTTACATGTTGAACACAAATACCTGTACTTTCTACTTCTTACATGTTGAACTCAAATACCTGTACTTTCTACTTCTTACATGTTGAACACAAATACCTGTACTTTCTACTTCTCACATGTTGAACACAAATACCTGTACTTTCTACTTCTTACATGTTGAACTCAAATACCTGTACTTTCTACTTCTTACATGTTGAACTCAAATACCTGTACTTTCTACTTCTCACATGTTGAACTCAAATACCTGTACTTTCTACTTCTTACATGTTGAACTCAAATACCTGTACTTTCTACTTCTCTCATTTTCCAAACAGGCTGGTTCCTTTAGTCTGAATGTGTGTTTGGTGGCGTGATCATTATTATTTAGAGTCATTGCGTGCCTATTGATTTGAACACGATCCGTGTATCCATCATTTCCTGGTCTTCTCTAAAGAAGAGGGACCAATGGAAACGTTGTCATGTTGCCGTTGGTCACCATGGAAACATTCATTAGCTAACAATGACATTATTGTTCTATTAATATAAAGGGAGGTCAGGTACTCTTTAAAACAGCTGCTAGTTATGGGTACTTTTTACTGAAGTACATTTCAAAGCCTCTTTACTTTGACTTGAGTAAAGAAGTTTAGTCAATACTTCTACTTTCACCAGAGTATTTTCAAACATGAGTATCTGTACTTCTACTTGAGTAAAGGATGTACTTTTACCCTCCCTCCAGCAGGGTCATCGGCCCATTTGACCCCGTGACCCTAACCCCCTGAGAGGGTTTCCTCACCACAGAAGCAGGTCAGAAGGGCTGCAGCATGTTAGCGTTGTGATTGATTCTCTGTGAGTTTCAGACGGAGAGTCAGAGCTATATTAGGACCGACGGTTCTCACTCAGAATAACCCTCAGCTGGCTCCGTCACTTACAGTCCACATCATAACCTGCACATTGTAAACGGGGTTCGAAGAGCGGGGACAATCTGGATTTCTGATGCATTTATAGCCATAAAGATATCTAAATCCCAGCGTAACCTCATCTTTCTCCACTTGAAACCACGTGGGGATTGCAATGTGCAGATATTGTCAAATAAGGAACATTTTAACCCTATTTTGAGTCTTTTTAATAAGCTTTATTACATGGCTTAGTTGAATACTCGATTCTGATTGGTCAATTCAGAACACGTGACACGTTGTTGATCCAGAACAGACAGACCGCTGTCAAGCACTTATTGACCGTTGTTAAGGACGCTCACATCTGCAGAAAGAAGTCCGTTCGATTTAACTGTATACAGTTTGGCCGAAAAGCTTTTCTAACTGACAAGACAAGAGCGACAAGAAATCAGCGGAGAAGTAACGGGGCAGAAACCCTCCTTTTTACGCAGCGGTCCAGACATAGAGATCAGACGGCGACAGAGTGCAGTTCCTTTGGCATCAGGGCAGGGATATCTAGATACTTTCCAAGCTTTGACATCATGAATTGTGCAACTTTTAAAGCAAGCAGCGATGTTTTCAAATCCGTAATCAAAAAGCTCCTCGAAAACGCTATGGAAGCAGTTCCTGCTGACTACGTTAGTTCAAACAGTAACAACGGACTATTTTTCTTAGCGGATGCATGTCAATTTAAATCAATACAATCGTTTTCTAAATCCATAAAAGCATTTCAATTAATATTGGGAGTCATGTCGTTACTTCGTTGAGAATGTGGCCGTGTGATGAGCGGGATAATGTGCAGCGACTCGGTCACTATGGGGAAAAGAACACCGACCGGCAGATCAGGAGCCGGACGCCGAGCGGAGGGATCTAGATCTGCATGAAGGCACATTATCCCTTACTTAGCATCCAACACTAAACCAACGTGGCATGCATTAGCACCAGCTGAGACCCTCTACATGACATCACAGAAACTAAACCACACCCACAGATACCCCTGCACTTCGTCCCAGTGCTAACGGGCTCATTTCCATATATCACAGCGTTAGCATCTTAGCTTCCTAAAGCTATCCTGGTCAAAGCCTGGCTCCCCCAGGACGGACAGACGTGCTGTTCTACATCCTCCAAATATAAAACATGGACTGGACGTAACGGGTTAGGGTCTTCAGGCACAGACAATGTTTTTATAAGTGAGTTCAGCCTCTGCATGTTAAAGTAGGGTTAGGGTCTTCGTGTGTTGGGTTAGGGTTAGGGTCTTCGTGTGTTGGGTTAGGGTTAGGGTCCTTGTGTGTTGGGTTGGGGTTAGGGTCCTTGTGTGTTGGGTTAGGGTTAGGGTCTTTGTGTGTTGGGTTTGGGTTAGGGTCTTTGTGTGTTGGGTTAGGGTTAGGGTCTTTGTGTGTTGGGTTAGGGTTAGGGTCTTTGTGTGTTGGGTTTGGGTTAGGGTCTTTGTGTGTTGGGTTGGGGTTAGGGTCTTTGTGTGTTGGGTTAGGGTTAGGGTCTTTGTGTGTTGGGTTAGGGTTAGGGTCCTTGTGTGTTGGGTTAGGGTTAGGGTCTTTGTGTGTTGGGTTGGGGTTAGGGTCTTTGTGTGTTGGGTTAGGGTTAGGGTCTTTGTGTGTTGGGTTAGGGTTAGGGTCCTTGTGTGTTGGGTTAGGGTTAGGGTCTTTGTGTGTTGGGTTAGGGTTAGGGTCTTTGTGTGTTGTGGTAGGGTTAGGGTCTTTGTGTGTTGGGTTAGGGTTAGGGTCTTTGTGTGTTGGGTTAGGGTCTTTGTGTGTTGGGTTAGGGTTAGGGTCTTTGTGTGTTGGGTTAGGGTCTTTGTGTGTTGGGTTAGGGTTAGGGTCTTTGTGTGTTGGGTTAGGGTTAGGGTCTTTGTGTGTTGGGTTAGGGTTAGGGTCTTTGTGTGTTGGGTTGGGGTTAGGGTCTTAGTGTGTTGGGTTAGGGTTAGGGTCTTTGTGTGTTGGGTTAGGGTTAGGGTCCTTGTGTGTTGGGTTAGGGTTAGGGTCTTTGTGTGTTGGGTTGTGGATTAGGGTCCTTGTGTGTTGGGTTAGGGTTAGGGTATTTGTGTGTTGGGTTAGGGTTAGGGTCTTTGTGTGTTGGGTTAGGGTTAAGGTCTTTGTGTGTTGGGTTGGGGTTAGGGTCCTTGTGTGTTGGGTTAGGGTTAGGGTCCTTGTGTGTTGGGTTAGGGTTAGGGTCTTTGTGTGTTGGGTTGTGGATTAGGGTCCTTGTGTGTTGGGTTAGGGTTAGGGTCTTTGTGTGTTGGGTTAGGGTTAGGGTCTTTGTGTGTTGGGTTAGGGTTAAGGTCTTTGTGTGTTGGGTTGGGGTTAGGGTCCTTGTGTGTTGGGTTAGGGTTAGGGTCCTTGTGTGTTGGGTTAGGGTTAGGGTCCTTGTGTGTTGGGTTAGGGTTAGGGTCTTTGTGTGTTGGGTTGGGGTTAGGGTCCTTGTGTGTTGGGTTAGGGTTAAGGTCTTTGTGTGTTGGGTTGGGGTTAGGGTCCTTGTGTGTTGGGTTAGGGTTAGGGTCCTTGTGTGTTGGGTTAGGGTTAGGGTCCTTGTGTGTTGGGTTAGGGTTAGGGTCTTTGTGTGTTGGGTTGTGGATTAGCCCAATTCTCTTTAATCTCCCTTTTCATGTTGACCCCTTAGTGTGTTCTTTAAGTGGATTTTGGGGGTTTAATGACTTTGGGTGGAAAGACCACTTTATTTCAAAGAAGTTGATGTTGGTTGCTACGCTGGTTGCTAACTGCGTTGGGAAGCATCTTTCTGAACGTTTCCATGGATCTAATCTGCAAACATTGGACTTTTTGGAAGTATGTTGAAGAAAAATCCAATGAAATCATCCAAAGTAATTTGGAGTCTGCAGAGAGAGTACAGCGGCGTTCAGAAATGTGATTACATCTCACTGTCAGGATAACCAGGAGACAGACCATTTCACAGACCCCCTGCAGAGACCCTCTAATGTGCACGAAACCTGGGATTTCACTTATTTAGTTCGAGCATTGAGGTCAGGGAGGTTCGTCGACTCTGCGGAAAACAGTCGCAGGTTATTTTAGACTAACTCTATGAACCAGCTGATCCCCATCATCTGTCCACTGGTGCTGTTCAGCGCTATACAGGAACCTGTCATCAGTTATACAGCAGGTCTCATTTAAGGCGTGTCGTCAAGCCTGTCGCCAAGTTGGTTTTTGGGTTAGGGTTGCATGAATAGCAAAAACCGTAACAACTTCCTAGAAGAGGTTCATTTCTCCTTTTGGTGGAGGAAATGGGTATTTGCAGAGCATTGATATTTAATGTTTTTGATAAAAATATCCGGTAACAACCAATCAGATTGCACCAACCAGTAAGACACTGCAGAACCTCCGAAATGCATAAATGAAAGCACGTTTAAGAGCAACACCTCAACTCACGCCTACATATTTGACACTGTAACAGGCTGATAATGAATGAAAGCCTCTTGAGGTCAGCGGTGTAACGTTTCTGCATTCTGACGTTCACCCAGAGCTAAAATAACCAGCAGCTGCTCGCTGGAGGCCGGAGAGCTATTTCAATAAGAGCTCTGAAGGAAACGTCTCTGACTGGAGCTGATGGGAAGAGAAACTCTCTGGGGCTTTCCCTCCTTCATCAGCGCTGAGGTTCATCCTGACCCCTAAGTGTGGTATTAAAGTGGATTTTGGGGTTTTTATGACTGGAAGACCCACTTTCTTCCTCATGAAGAGTTAGAGGAACACCTAACCCCGAGAACAAGATGTTTGATTGATTTTGAGGAGTTCTAGCGTTTTCTGCCACTTTCTTCCTCTTTAAAATGATCATGATTGCAGGTTTCTGGTAGTTTGTTCCAGATACATGGAGCTTAATAACTTAATATCAGCCTCTCCAAATGTTAAGGCTGAGTCTTTGTGTGTTGGGTTGTGGATTGGCCCATGTCCCTTTTCATTTTGACCCGTTTAGGGTGTTTTTTAAAGTGGATTTTGAGGGTTTTTATGACTCGAAAACCCACTTTATTCCTCCTAAAGTTGATCTTGATCACTAGTCTGGATCTTAGCTTGTCCTTCTGAAGGTTTCTATGAATAAAATATAAATGTAATTCACAAATATTGGCTTTTGTAGGCTTTATGGGGAAAATGGAGAGATTGTTTGTAGTCTTTATTGAACCAGGTGAAAATCCCATTGAGATCAACGATCTCTTTTTCAAGGGAGACCTGCAGTTACAGCAGAGTTCAGAAATGCGATTATATCTCACTGCCTGGATAACCAGGAAACAGACCCTCTGCAGAGACCCTCTGATGTGCACCTGGGGTTTCACTTCTTAGGTTTGAGCATGGAGGTCAGAGGTTCGTCGACTCTGCAGAAAACAGTCTAACTATTAACCAGCTGATCCCGTTCATCTGTCCACTGGTGCTGTTCAGTCCAACGGTTTGACTGCCATACAGGAGCGTATAGTGCAGTTATACAGCAGGTCTCATTTAAGGCGTGTCCTAAAGCCTGGTATTAACTATATTCAGTTTGAGGTAGAATCCATGTGTGTTCCTTGGGTCCTTTTTTAGATCGTGTTCAGTGAGGTTTAGGTTCAACTGAATCTCATATCTGCACTCGAGGCTTCTAACATTCCTCCCTCGTTAACTGGGGGTTTCTTTGAGGGGTTCTTTACCTGTAAAGCCCCCTGGGACTGTGGGAAAGGTGTGAGATTGGGAGGTTTAAATACTCTTTGATTGATTGATAGATAAACTTTGAATCATCACAAGACCTGGTTCCTTGAAACCTATCTAGAGCATTAGAGGTATCTTTCCCTGTCCTGAAGCTAGGGGTAATCCTGGTTCTTTAAATCCTAGACACCCTTAGACCATTAGAAGTATCTTTAGTTGCTTTAGTTGCTGGTCTGGATCTTAGCTTCTTTCTTGAGGCTATGGATCAAATGTTAGAGGTTTAAAACCTATCCTTAGACCGTAAGAAGTAGTTTTCAGTTGATTTGAGGGTTTTTACGACTGGAAAAGCCACTTTATTCCTCATTACGTAGATCTTGATCGCTAATCTTAGTTTCTATGGATATTGGCTGCTTCTTCCCTTTTAATCTCCCCTTTGTAAACCCTCTCGAGCACAGAATGACCCCAGGTGGGTCTCCTACCTGGTAGAAGACCACCCTGAACTTGTTCTTGGCCAACAGGTCTCCATTAGAAGTAGTTTCACCAGTCCTGAAGCTACATGTTGTACAGGTTCTTTAAAACCTATCCTTAGACCGTGAGAAGTCGTTTTCTGTGGATTCTTTATTCCTCATGAAGGTGGTCTTGGTTGCTAGTCTGGATCTGGTAGTTTGTTCCAGATATCTGGAGCTTAATAAATAAAGTTCTCCTCTCCATGTTTAAAATCCAAATACCAGTCCTGAAGCTACAGGTAACCCTGGTTCTTTAAACCATCTCTAGTTTTTAGATCTCCTACCTGGTGGAGGACCACCTGAACTTGTTCTTGGCCAACAGCTCTCCATTAGAAGCATCTTTCCCAGTCCTGAAGCTACAGGTGAAACACAGCAGGTGTGACTCAGACGGTTCCTACCTGGTAGATGACCACCTTGAACTTGTTCTTGGCGAGCAGATCTCCCTGCGTCGCCTCCACCTTCTTCACCCTCACGTTCTGGTTCTCCACCCTCACACGGACGTCCTTCACGTGACGGCTGACCTTCCGTGTTTTCTCCAGCAGTCGGTCCACGGTGGAGCTGGTGTTTGCGTGGTCGCTGGTCAGCTTCACCACGTCCGTCTGGATGTTCTTCACCGTGCTCTCCAGGTCCAGCTGACGCTCCTCCATGCGTTTCTGCGTGGTTTGAACGCTGTCCATGAGCCCGGCGACTCGCTCCAGAAGCGCCATGATGTTGGAGGCGTCATCCCCTCCGGACGGGACACTCTTATCGGTCATGGTTTGGTGTTTTTATCAGGGAGGAAGGGGAAGGAAGGAAACCCTGGAAAGACCACCTAGATGAGGAGGCTGTGAGCAGGAAAGAGGCTTCGAGGCATCGAGGGGTCCGGAGAAAGAGAAGGAGGATCAGAAAGAGAAGAAAGTTGGTGAAAGGAGACCCTCCCTCTCTCCACTGGAGCCCAAAGACTCCACCCTGACTCTGGGGAGGGGGAGGGGGAGGCTAAAAACAGAAACACTATGTTTAATTTCAACAATGCAGGCGTTAATTCTGAAGTCGGGGTCTTATTCCAACTTAAAACGGTCCTGAGAACTTCACTGACTTCCTGTCAATCAGAGGATTTCAAAAAAAGAAGTCCTGACAAAGTTCCGCCTTCTACCTGTCAATCACAGAAGTGTGTGTGTGTGTGTGTGTGTGTGTGTGTGTGTGTGTGTGTGTGTGTGTGTGTGTGTGTGTGTGTGTGTGTGTGTGTGTGTGTGTGTGTGTGTGTGTGTGTGTGTGTGTGTGTGTGTGTGTGTGTGTGTGTGTGTGTGTGTGTGTGTGTGTGTGTGTGTGTGTGTTTATAAAAAGAAATGGAAACCCCCCTCCTCCTCCTCCTCCATCACCTTTTCACTTGTTCTGCGTTAATCCCTCCCCTTCAGGTCTAGACCCAATGAGAGGGTCGGGTTCAACAGGAAGTCCTGGAGATGGAGGGACAAAGTGGGAGGAGCCTGGGAGGAGCAGTAAGCACTGTCATTGGGTGAGACATCTGTCAGTCAAAGCATAAGTCTGAAACATGAATTCCATCAGACAAGATGGATTAAAGTTTACAAAATGTATAAAATAATAAAATTAAAATAAATAGATGTAGGTATTCACTTATAAAATGGATAATATAAATTAAAACCTACTAAATAAATAAATAAAACAATATAAAAATAAATAAAGAATAAAGAATAAAAGACCATTTAAAGGGGGGGGGGGGTGTCACCAATAAAAGTTTTTTTCTAAAGATATCCCTTTTTATTCATTTACCCACTCGTCCTTTTTTATTTTCAGGTGACCTTGAGATGTCACTGTCGAACAGCTGATGATGAGGAGGTGAGGAAGGATGAAGAATGAAGGGGTTTTCCACCCGTCTAAAACCCTCCTGCAGCTGCTGCCTGTAATGATGCTCCCATCACAACTATATTTAGGACTAACTTAAAATAAATTAATACAAATAAATCACATAAAACCTAATAAATAAACATATCAATAACAATATCACATGAATGAATTCTAAAGATTAAAAGAACATTTAAATGGGGGTGTCACCAATAGAAAGCTAATAGAAAATCTTGGTTTTAACTCCTAACTTCTTAACCCTTAAATGTCACACCCGTTTGACCCCCGTGACTCGCTGTTATTCCTCCCATGGACACACGCTGTTAAAGACTCTGTGCACAACATAGGCGATCGGAGCATCCCTATTGTAAAAAAGGTTGAATGATCTAATGAGCTGTTGATTGATATGTAAATGAACCAGAATAACCTTCGATGAGAATCTGTGATGCTGATCCTGATCACGGGGCGTTCGTCTTTCACGTCAAACTGCATTATATGTCATTTCATATTTTAATGTAGACTTATTGAGTGAGAAAACAGACACGGTGTTTGAAACATAATTTAATTCTACTTCCTCTACAGAACATTGCTAACATCACGGCTCATGCAATACATCTAAACATATGGACCTTAGATCTGACCCCAGTCCAGTTCACTACCACGAACACACGGACACTTCGTACCATCGTTACAAATTATATATCAAAAAAAGCAGAAACTGACCAAATAAAACTGTTAAATTATCACAACAACAACAACAACAACAGCATTGGGATCCATTTCCGGAATGGAGCGGTAGAAAAAACAGCATTTTGGTTTTCAGGTGAGTCTCATCGTAACAAAAACACAACGTCAAATAACGGGATGATTTTCCACCCTGTGAGACGCAGAGACACACAACATCGCCCCCTAGTGGTGGAAGGCCGTATTACACAACGTAAACAGGAGAAATAGGTCGTTATTTAGAGCAATGTAGCTTATCTGTGGGTTTATTCAGCATTTTAAAGGTCATTTCTAACTATAGAAGATAATGATGTTATTAATTAAAATCCCTTTTTTTAAATAAACCACTAGTTAGTACCTTATGTGTTTATAATATACAACATATATTACTTGGTTGATCATTTTCAGATGTCCACATTCTATATTTCTGACTTAAAACTGTATTTTTAAAGTATTGTATCAGCTAGATTTGAATTCAGTCGTTATTTAAACCTATATGAAGACTTTTTTCTGCTTTCCTTCCAAATGAAAGCATGAGGACATCCTGCGTCGCACAGGGTCACAACTGGACGGTCCAGAGATACAATCAGATAAATAAAGTTCCTGCCGGAGGATCCACAGTGTTTCCCAAAATAAAAACCTCTGCAGGCAGCGAGAACAACAAATAAAAACACATGGAGAAACATTTCAAAATAAGGCCCCTTAAGGAATTCAAAAAATACTTTAAAAAAAGGGAAAAAATAAGAGGCACCAAAAAGTCGAGGTATCAAAAAAGCAGTCAGTCTGTGGTACGAAAAATCCTGGTATTTTGTAAAAACATGATATTGGAGGAGGGGCTACATCATCCGGGAGGACGTTCCCGACTGAAAATGGCTGAGATGTTGCTTCTGTCTTCGGCCACGCTTCGATTTATTACACCGCCTGAAACACGGGAACAACACGTCAAGAACACGTCAAGAACACGCTTCACAAATAACACTTTTTACACCAAAAACATGGAATAAACTGCTAAAACATTGCGATGTATTTCATGATTACTGGTTGTTTTATTGAGAGGTTGTAATAGATCATGCCTTAAACAGTTATAGTTTAAATATATAACACCGTATTATTTTTTTTAAATAACACTAGTTTGTGTTTTTTCTGATAGAGTTTGAGCGCCCCCCGCTGGCAGAGGGGTGTCACGGCAGTACGGACTGGAAGCACTGGAATAAAAAAGTGATTTCTACATTTGAAAAGATTTCTAGGTACGTTTTTACATATTTTTAACATGTTGTTGTTTACGTGGCAATACACGTTAGTTGTTGACTCCAAACACAGTTTCCTCTCTTCACAACACCTTGTAGTACTTGTATCTGTACTACTTGTAGTATTTGTGCCGGTACACTCTTAAAGGGTACGGTAATCAAGCTTCTGAACCTCATACTGCTCCTGTGTTGGGGTTAGTACTTGTATTATTTGTATTTGTTGTAGTATCTGTAGAATACTGTATGTAGTACTTTTAGTATTTGCAGTACTTGTATTATTTGTAGTAGTTGTAGTATCTGTAGTACTTGTAGTATATGTAGTACTTGTAGTATATGTAGTACTTGTGCCGGTACACTCTTAAAGGGCCAGTACACTCTTAAAGGGCCAGTACAATCTTAAAGACTCTTAAAGGGCCGGTACAATCAAGCTTCTGAACCTCACACTGCTCCTGTATTGGGGTTAGTACTTGTAGTATCTGTAGTATTTGTAGTATCTGTAGTATTTGTAGTATATGTAGTATTTGCAGTATCTGTAGCACTTGTAGTAGTATTTGTTACCTGGTGAAGCACATGACGATGGCCACGATGACGGCGATCTGCACGGCTCCGATGATGGCAGCGATCAGGACGTAATGCAGCTTCTGACCACTGGGGACCACGTACAGGATGTTGAAGTCTAACAGCTGATCACACTGAGGACCACCATACGCTGCCTCACACCTGACACACACGCACATTATTCAGATGTTATATGTCTCTCAACACAGGTATTTCATGATCAAAGGTTGTTTTTTGGAGAGGTTGTAATAGATAATGCATAAAACAGTTATAATCTAAATTTATAACACTGTATTATTTAAAAAGAATAACACTTGAAGGGCCAGTACACTCTTAAAGAGCTGGTAGACTCTTAAAGGGCCGGTACACTCTCAAAGGGCCGGTACACTCTTAAAGGGCCGGTACACTCTCAAAGACTCTTAAAGGGCCGGTACACTCTCAAAGGGCCGGTACACTCTCAAAGGGCCGGTACACTCTCAAAGACTCTTAAAGGGCCGGTACACTCTCAAAGGGCCGGTACACTCTCAAAGGGCCGGTACACTCTCAAAGACTCTTAAAGGGCCAGTACACTCTTAAAGGGCCGGTACACTCTCAAAGACTCTTAAAGGGCCGGTACACTCTTAAAGGGCCGGTACACTCTCAAAGGGCCGGTACACTCTTAAAGGGCCGGTACACTCTCAAAGACTCTTAAAGGGCCGGTACACTCTCAAAGGGCCGGTACACTCTCAAAGGGCCGGTACACTCTCAAAGACTCTTAAAGGGCCAGTACACTCTTAAAGGGCCGGTACACTCTCAAAGACTCTTAAAGGGCCGGTACACTCTTAAAGGGCCGGTACACTCTCAAAGGGCCGGTACACTCTTAAAGGGCCGGTACACTCTCAAAGGGCCGGTACACTCTTAAAGGGCCGGTACACTCTCAAAGGGCCTGTACACTCTTGTGTGTGTGTGTGTACCTGCAGGTGGGCAGGTTGTGTCTCATCTCACACTCCCCGTTCTCACAGAACTGGCTGTAGTCTTCGGGGCAGGGGCTGGGGGGATCCTCAAAACCCTCGTCCTCACCTGGCTTGGACACACCTGGGGAGAAAGAGAGGAGGACATGAGAAAAAGCTCTGGATTCTGATTGGCTGATATAGAAATACACTGTATAATCAGAGGAAAGGGCGGGGCTTACTGTAGATGTCTGGTTTGGTCTTCATGCTGTCGTCCTTCCTGTTTTTATCTGGAAGAAGAGGGGAGGTGTGTCAACAACAACATCTCATCTCTCTCTGTGTGTGTGTGTGTGTGTGTGTGTGTGTGTGTGTGTGTGTGTGTGTGTGTGTGTGTGTGTGTGTGTGTGTGTGTGTGTGTGTGTGTGTGTGTGTGTGTGTGTGTGTGTGTGTATTGGGGTCAGGTCATCATCCAATATAAATGAGGTGAACTCATCAGTCTCTTTTTTTCTGATCTTCTCTGACCTCCTCTCCTTCACCCCTTGTGTCCTCATCTTCACTCCCTTTCCTTCACTGTCTCCTTTTTATCTTCCTCTCCTTTCTCTTATCTCTTCTTTCCTTCAATTTCTTATTCCTTCTCCTCTCTTCTTTGCCTCTTTCGTTTCCTTTATTCCTTCTTTCTCGTCCTTGTCCTTCCTTCCTTCATTTCCTTGTTTCCTTTAGTCTTTTCCTTCCTCTATTCCCTTCCTACTCTTCCTCATTTATCCTCTCTGTCCTCGGGGGGTTTCTGATTGACTTGACGTTATCTGACCTGATATCATCATCCAGGTCACGTGTGTGTGTGTGTGTGTGTGTGTGTGTGTGTGTGTGTGTGTGTGTGTGTGTGTGTGTGTGTGTGTGTGTGTGTGTGTGTGTGTGTGTGTGTGTGTGTGTGTGTGTGTGTGTGTGTGTGTGTGTGTGTGTGTGTGTTACCTTGGCACCTCCCCACGTGTTTGATGTCTATCTTCAGCTGCTTCAGACAGGAAGCTTCTCGGACGTGACACGGCGTTTCGTACGTCACGCCATCGCCGCCGCACACCGGGTTATCATTGTGTCCGTTACACACGATGTTACACATGCACCTGGAACACACACACACACACACACACACACACACACACACACACACACACACACACACACACACACACACACACACACACACACACACACAGTTTCATTTGTGTAATCACTAAATGCTATCGTTGTACAATTTTAGGGGAATACTTTAATATGGAATTCATTTGTATTTTGAAGTTGTTTTTGTATTCCACATGTTTGGATGTGTCCCTTTCTCCGCCCCTCACGGACACCTTATTTCCCTTCTTCCATATTTAGATATTATCTTCACTCACAGCATATCCTCAGAGTCTTCGTCGCACTCGGCTCCAAATTTGCAGTTTCCACATTTTGAGACTTTTTTCCCGTGACCGGATCCCTCGTCATCTGCAGAAACCAAAACCTGACTTTAACACCGACCGTACATTTGATGATAACGATCTAAACCTTTAACATCTTGAGTTATGAGAGAATGGGTCGAGTGAGGGGGTGCTTTACCTCCATCTCCAGATCCTGACGCTCCGTCTGGCAGAGAGATTTAAACACAATGAATCAAAGGTGTTTGTACGCGGCCCACATTGAGGTCAGTATAAACAACAACACTGGCTCGAGTCCCGCCTCGCCTCCAAACCCCTCCCCCTCGTGACCCCCATGCCCTCTCCCCTCAGTCCCTCACAGATCTCCTCCACCCCCCGTCCCGCACCCTTCCATCCTTCACGGTCCCCGAAGGTGCGGGGGCGTGAATGGGGAATGGAGAGCAGGCCCCGGAGGCAGTGTCGCTGCGTCGCTGCCCCCCCCCCCCCTGGACCTCCCTCCCTGCTGCCGCCCCTTCTCTGAACATCTTCAACCCTGAAAACTCTTCTGTTCAACATGACCCCCCCCCCCCCCCCTGCAATGTGGCACTTCCACTTCTGCCCCCTGTCTAATGTCTTGTCCTTCTATGTTTCTTGTGAAGCGACCTTGAGTTAATGAAAGAGGCTAAATCATTCAAGTTATTTTTATGAAACAACTCAAGCTACACATTTTATCATTTATGAACAGAACATTTCAGATCCCGTATTTGTGCCGCTCCAAAGAGTTGAACATACGTAAAGAACCGTCTTTGTGCGTGCTTTAGTTTTAGAGAGTGTGTGTCAATTAAAAACACCAACACTCCCAACTTTTAAAAAAACCCTTAAAAATATGTAATAAATAGAATTATATTTCAAACATGACGGATAAAATCTCCAGGAGAAAAACTTGATTTCATTTTTGTAACGACTCATTTTAAAAGCCTTGAATCAACATAAATATACTGACTCATGTCGAGTCAAACGAGATAAGATATATCTATCAACCCTAAAGTGGGACATGTTGTTGATGTTGTTTGTCAATGAAACCTCTCAAAGTAGAAGATGAAACAGGACTAACTAGAGAGAGGGATCTGTGAACTATCTGGATTACACGATATGAAGGTAGGGTGTTCCTTATTATGGGATGCATACCGTGGTAGCATTGCCCCTCCGACAGGATGCTGATGCTCCTCTGCTTCTTACAGGACGCTCTCCGGAGGAAGAGCACTCGTTCTGATACGTGTCTCCGTTAGAGCCGCACACAGGGATGTACTTCTTATTACACTGAAACACACCACCAAATACATTCATTAACACGCCAGGTTTAAAGAGTTGTGATTGGTCAACTGCTTAGAGATGTCCCGCCCCTTAGCTGTGGTATAATGAGCATATACCACGGCCTGAAGTGAGCTATTGCTAAAATATATATATCTATATTATATATATATATATATATATATATATATATATATATATATATATATATATATATATATATATATATATATATATATATATATATATATATATATAATAGGTAACTTTTAAATGCATTCAGAGATTACCTGATTTTCTTTCTTATTAATTTACAAATCTCAATCCAGAAAATACCCACATTTTCTTTGTATTATTTAATATAATATTCTAACAGAAATATAAATTATTATATTATTATATTATTATATTATATACATTTATTTCTCATACATTTTAAAGTTGTTTCTCCTATTTCACACCTCCATGTTGGGAGAATTTCAACGTATGTTCTCGTAGATTTCATCAGTTCTTTCCGTATCTTTCTTTTTTATTGCACATTTATCACTGCTATAATACCTACATATCTACCTAGTGTGTGTGTGTGTGTGTGTGTGTGTGTGTGTGTGTGTGTGTGTGTGTGTGTGTGTGTGTGTGTGTGTGTGTGTGTGTGTGTGTGTGTGAGAGACTCACGTGGAACTGGCACACACACTTGATGTCGGCTCCGTTCTCGCGGCAGCTTCCTCCGAAGCGACAAGTCCCGGCGTCACACACTCTCAGGTCGCTCTTCTTCTCCGACAGATCTGGAAATAAATAAAACATATATATTAAAAACACACACACATCGTCAGAGGAGGGAAATATTGTTGTTTTGTTTTGTTGTTTTAAAAGAAGCAGAAAAGACTTAAAAATGGGTCGTTGTTCTGTTTTTTATTTCAAAATGCAGTGTATGGGAACACCATACCAGATAACACACACAGATAACACACACACACACAGACGCAGTGTGGGAAACACACACACACACACACACACACACACACACACACACACACACACACACACACTAATATCCAGGGTAGTAATTCCCTGATCTGCTGGCAGCTGATTGGTCGCCGTTGCCTCAGGCTAGCCAATTAGAGCGGGTAATTACAGGGGTCGTGACCCCCGTTTCCCCTGTCATTAGAGAATACCAATACGTCGGTGTGCTGAGGCAGCACACACACACACACACACACACACACACACACACACACACACACACACACACACACACACACACACACACACACACACACACACACACACACACACACACACACACACACACACACACACACACACACACACACACACACACACACACACACACACACACACACACACACACACACACTGTTCCCAGGGCCAGTCTAACCTAATAGTCAGCATGTAGTGTTTTAGTTTGGTTAAAGTCACACTTCCTGCCACATTTGAGCACTAAAGTGTTTTGATTTAAACACATTAAACACATTGAACACATTGAACACATTGAACACATTGAACACATTGTGATGATTGGTAGCCGCTCATAAAGTAGATTTGAACGCCTGAGGCTGACAGAGAGCGTCTCCGTGTTGCTATGGCTAACCTCCCATCGGACAGCCTGCTGTTGCGTCAGCAGCGTTTGAACTCTCTGGGGAGTCATAGTGGGAAAGCTCCGTCTACACACACTGAACACAACATGCAAACAGCCCTGTGTGAAACTGAGCCTCATGTGGAGCTGATAAACACTACACCAGGGACTGGGGTGGAAAGGCAACATGTGCTAACGTTAGCAGCTAAATAGGGTGCTCCAGTCTCAACATAAGGGTAAGAGCTAATAGGAGCTAATTATAGAAAGAAAAGGCACAAACTAGAGTTAGCAGCTCATTTAGGGGCTGATATCACAAATAGAAGAGTACGAGCTAGAGTTAGAAGCTAAATGTGGAGCTAAAGAATGAAGAAGTAACTCACATGCGGTTCATTGGGTCGTTTTGAATGTGGGATTGTTGAAGGCATTATATGTCTGTCATGGTGACGTCTCGAATGAAGACAGTGAGGTGAATAGATTACAGGAGAGGGTTTCTCATGAGTCAGTGAACTCAGACTGATTCTCTATGTGAGAGATGTTTAAATAATATAGCATGATCTGTGGCGTAGTACTCACTGTAATGTATCATGCACTTCTGATTGGATGCTACATGCATTGCATTGTTTCTGTAATCTGCACAAAGTTGACTCTTATATTCAGGCTTATTTCAGAAAGTTTAAACTGACATAAAGGAGTCTTTCGTGTTTTCTCAGCTGGGGCCAGTGTGTGAAGACGGTGGTCCTGAGAGAGGGGGGGAAGTAGAGGAGTACAAATACTTTGTAACTGTAGTGAAAGGTGGGGTAGGTGAGTTTCAGAAACCGGCTCGAGTTACACTTTGTGTTATATTCCATGGAATGCTCTCAACATCCAGATAGCAATGAATATCTGAAGAGCTTTGACAAAAAATCCATAAAGAATATCATCAGTGGAAGGCGTGGTGCTGCAGAAAGCACGACCAATCATCTGAGCCGGCCCGGCTAAAGTAATGGTGCGTTTCCACTGCAGCACAGAGCTCGCTGTAAGCGTGCCGAGCCGTGCAGGGCCGTCTTTGGTTGCGTTTCCACTCGGCCTAGTTCCGGCTAGCGGGTCCTAATTCACAGTTTTTCTGGCCCCATAAAATCGTTGTTCTCGGGCCAGGAGCAACCGGGCTGAGTCGGGCTGAGTCTGCTAAACTAGAGAGAGAATCTCTGGCTCGTGGGCTACAACTACAACAACATGAACATATTTGACCGTGATGTAATTATAAGACACGTTTCTAAATGATGCCGAAGTAACAACATACTGATACAACCTTTTAAAATGCGTGTTCTCTGAATGGAGATCGGCTAAGCTAACGCAGTATATGCTCCGACCGTCCACACTCACAACAACGGCCTACAGACAGAAACAAAGCAGAGACTGTATTCTCCATGACACAGACAGTCTGTGGTTTGGACTTGTTTCACTTGTGTCTGGTTTCTGAACAGATATGAGGAGCTGTGAGCTCTGAGGGCTAACAGCTAACAGCTGATGTTGTTTTTCTGTGGTTCTCATTGAAGATGACGTCACGGCTCCGCCTACACTGCGTTACTATAGTTACTGCCCCAGTTCCTAAACTGTAATGGAGACGCAGCATAAAGTGAGCCAGGCCTAACGAGGCCTAACCAAACCGAGCGAGGCCGAGCGAGGCCGTGTAGTGGAAATGCGCCATAACTGGATGGCCTACCTGCCTGTCAGCCTTCCATCTGTGCACAAACATATCTCTGCTCTCATTGGTCATGTGCGCGTTAGTGTGTGTTGGAGGAGGGGCTCTGTGAGGAAGAGGCAGATTTTTTTCAGCTGCGTATTTTCAAATTCTAGCGCACTCCAAAATGACCTACCCCACCTTGAAGTACATGTTTCTGGTCTCAGTACTTTACTCCACTACTTATTTTCCTGACGACTTTTGACTTTCTACTTCTTACATGTTGAACTCAAATACCTGTACTTTCTACTTCTTACATGTTGAACTCAAATACCTGTACTTTCTACTTCTCACATGTTGAACTCAAATACCTGTACTTTCTACTTCTCACATGTTGAACTCAAATACCTGTACTTTCTACTTCTTACATGTTGAACCCAAATACCTGTACTTTCTACTTCTCACATGTTGAACCCAAATACCTGTACTTTCTACTTCTTACATGTTGAACCCAAATACCTGTACTTTCTACTTCTCACATGTTGAACACAAATACCTGTACTTTCTACTTCTTACATGTTGAACTCAAATACCTGTACTTTCTACTTCTTACATGTTGAACACAAATACCTGTACTTTCTACTTCTTACATGTTGAACTCAAATACCTGTACTTTCTACTTCTTACATGTTGAACACAAATACCTGTACTTTCTACTTCTTACATGTTGAACTCAAATACCTGTACTTTCTACTTCTTACATGTTGAACACAAATACCTGTACTTTCTACTTCTCTCATGTTGAACACAAATACCTGTACTTTCTACTTCTTACATGTTGAACTCAAATACCTGTACTTTCTACTTCTTACATGTTGAACACAAATACCTGTACTTTCTACTTCTTACATGTTGAACTCAAATACCTGTACTTTCTACTTCTTACATGTTGAACTCAAATACCTGTACTTTCTACTTCTTACATGTTGAACACAAATACCTGTACTTTCTACTTCTTACATGTTGAACTCAAATACCTGTACTTTCTACTTCTTACATGTTGAACTCAAATACCTGTACTTTCTACTTCTTACATGTTGAACTCAAATACCTGTACTTTCTACTTCTCACATGTTGAACACAAATACCTGTACTTTCTACTTCTTACATGTTGAACTCAAATACCTGTACTTTCTACTTCTTACATGTTGAACACAAATACCTGTACTTTCTACTTCTTACATGTTGAACTCAAATACCTGTACTTTCTACTTCTTACATGTTGAACTCAAATACCTGTACTTTCTACTTCTTACATGTTGAACTCAAATACCTGTACTTTCTACTTCTTACATGTTGAACTCAAATACCTGTACTTTCTACTTCTTACATGTTGAACTCAAATACCTGTACTTTCTACTTCTCACATGTTGAACTCAAATACCTGTACTTTCTACTTCTTACATGTTGAACTCAAATACCTGTACTTTCTACTTCTCTCATTTTCCAAACAGGCTGGTTCCTTTGTATGCTAGTGATTGTTTCCAGTGTTATCTTCAGGTAGGTGTCTGTAATCGATTTAATAGAACTGAAGATATTATTTCATACAAACAAATACAAGAATCAAACCTAACGATGATTTGCAATTGGATTTTCAAAATAAAAGGTGCATAGTAAATATGTAATGTTTGCTGGTGTCATCTTTAGGCAACATGTGTTCAAGGGCCTGTTTGTTATTGATTAAATGAAACCCAGAATACATTTTTCAAACAAATAATTCGAACCTAAAGATGATTTGCAATGGGATTTTCAAAATAAAGGTGCATATTAAATATTGTGTCATCGTCAGGTAAAGCAGGTAGGAGCCTCCATCACATCTCATGACACTAATGTACCCTAACATCCCACAATAGATGACAGAATAGGTAAATAATGAAGATTTAAGTCCAAGAACATCTGTCACACCTGAAGTGACCTGTGCTGCGTTCAGGTGCAAATCGGAAGTGGTTGTTTTTGTGTCTCACCTGGGCAGTCGGAGGCCTTCCCGGGGCCGCATTCTGCACCTCCGCTGCGGGGAAAAGAGCTCCGTGAGGCGGGGAGGAGAAGCAGCAAAAGGCATCCCGAGAACCAGGCTAGGGCCATGATGGGGGAAGAGGGGGAGGCAGGAATAAAAAGGGGGAGATAGAGGTCTATAAGATGCACAAAAAAATAGGATGTTCTCTGGATTGAGTTGATTCAGAAAAATATCAATTAAGGGGGCTTTAAATCCTGATTGTCCCCATGTGAGGGGGTCTCCAGGAGAGGGGCTTCATGCTGGAAGAAAAGCCTGGAAAACACGATGAGGAGATGCTAACTGAAGCCCAGGATAACAAAGCAGAAGCAGGGCCTGGGGCTGCAAAGCGACCCCCACACCTCCGGATCAAACCCCCCAAAACAGGCTCTCACAGGCCGGGCTGCATCACCCTGAAAGCCCCGCAAAACCGAGCTATAACCGCCGGGAAAGGGAAAAAAGGTCCAAGGAAAAATATCCAGGGAAAGGTTCCAGACAGCGGGGATTCTGCGGTATTCAAGCCGGAGAGGAGCGACTGTTCTCCGGGGAGGATTCACGGTCTGTCGGTGGGTCGGACCGGGACTTTTTTTTTTTTTGTCCTCCTGTTCTCTCACTGAATCAAATCAACAAAGGCTCAGAGCACGTGACCTGCACGAGACCACTCCCACACACACTGGGTGGGGGGGGGGGGGGGGATATAAAGAAATTCATTTAGACAATTAAAACAATAATACTGCAATTTAGAGAAACCTCAAAACAAATATGAATATCATATTAAATTAAAAACATTTCAATTAATTTTGAATCTATATTTTTCCAGAGTTTATTCACATATAAGAAAATATATTTGGTGTGTTAGTGCATGCTTAAACACAGTAAGAGGATTTAAGATAGGAGTAAATATAGACAAATGTTGAAAGATATCGCATATTCAGTGGTTGTAATGACGCTCTGCAGCCACCAGAGGGCGCCATCCGCCTGCACACACAATCTAATGTAATTATTTTATGGATTTTATTTTTGGACGTTTTTCACTGATTTTCTTGAAATTAGTTCTCTCATTTTATGGACATTTAAAAAAGAAAATGTCTACATGTTTTTGTGATTTTCGTAAAAAAATATCTTATTATTTTAATTGTATATATAGCATATACTGCCATTTCTTCCGTCAGCTGCTGATACTGCTGCTGCTGCAGCTTGTGGCACCTGCTTCAATGAAAATAACTTTCTCATATCCATAACTTTATAGGCTATTAGCTTAAAACTCCTCAGGCACTAGCAGAGCCATATAGAGAGGCGAAGTCACGCCCACTTACTTCCGCATCATGGGACCTTATTCCGAAAAAATAATACATTGAAGTCAATGGAGAGAGAAAACTTATCTTTTGATCCCGTTTGAATTGTGCCATGAATTACACATATGATGTTTGTCAATCTTAAAAAATCATTTCCATGTCAAAAAATTCAAAGTTTGTCTTAAAACTGTTGAAATATAAGACTATGAAAAATACGCAACTAGAAAGACTACAAATCCCAGATTCGCGTAAGTGCTGTCATAACTGATGTATTCCCTCCAGATAGATAAAAATACATTTACTTACTTTAACAAGATGCCTGTGTGCTTTGTACCAGGTTGTTATCATACCAGTAATAGTACCTCTTGCTCGTTCTCGAAGAGCAACTAAAACAAAACACGAGAGTGTACCTTGTTAGCTAATGTTAGCTAGCTGACATTAACGTTACACATTACACTCGTGTTACTCACCGAAACCTTGTAAAGCTGGTCCCGCATGCTGGCTCTTAGGGAACCAACTAACTCCCCTTTTTCGTATGTACAGCTCTCAACATGCCCAGACTTGTAGTGATTTTCACCTCTTTTAATACTTTTCGCCTCATTCTGAAAGAAAGAGGTGAAATGTACCAACGTGACGCCGTCTTGGTGTTGGTGACGTGTGCAAGACCAGAGTTGTAGTTCATTGAGCGTTTCACACAAAGAAATGTGTAACTTCACAGTTTTACGACACATTTAAAAAAATGTTGAGTTGCAAAATTATCTTTTTAAATTGACAAACATCATATGTGTAATTCGTGGCACAATTCAAACGGGATCGAAAGATAATCTTTCTCTCTCCGTTGACTTCAATACATTATTTTCCCGATATAAGGTCCCATGGAGGTCCACCGGAAGGGGAGGGACTTCGCCACTCTATGGCGCTGGGCAATATGGATCTTCTCCAGGGCAGGGAAGGCTACGCAGTACGCAGGCTACTGTCCCGCAGCGGCTGTCTCTCTGGTGGACTCCGGTACTGCACATTACTCCCGAGACGTTTTTAAAAAATAAAATAATAATATATATATTTTTTTTTTTAAGTGAAACATCCGGGGCTTTTCAGAAAATCTCCGGGGCTTGAGCCCAAGTAGCCATCCCCTAGCGCCGTCACTGGTTCTGTTCCTTGCCACCCGTCAATAACCAGTGATCATTCTGGTTACATTGGCTTATTCCAACATTTAGTTCACTAAACTTCAATTTTCATGACAAACGTGTGATTTTCCTGTTGAGCTGTGCTATAAAAAGATAAGATGTGTTTGGCTTGGGCTTTTAGCATTAAGCTAGAGTTAGTGTTTCAGTCTGCAGCTTTATTTCCGTAACTCACAGCTCCATCACATGTATATTCCCGCGCTTGCGGATATAGCACATCCCAGTGTAAGCCTGTGTCAGCATGCAGTTTACTGAAGCGCCAACAGGGGTCGCTATAACAGGCATTAACAGATGCCCATATCTGTAACAGTTAGCGCTAGCACTAGCTAGCCAAGCCAAAAAAAAGGTATTTATAACCAGATAACCTAACCTTCATGTGAAAGCAGGCACCGAGTGGGAGCGTTATCTCGGTAGTATTTAATGAGATCCTTGTTTTGAAGGCTTGCGTTTATTTGCTAATGAATCATAGAGACTTTCAAGACTACATCATAGGTGAATGTTACTGGTGCATCTGCCTTGTAACGCGGGTTGCTTCTCTCGTCTTTCTGGTTGGTCAGACAATAAGAACAGTTGTGTTTTTAAGATAAAGAAGTTGCCTGTTTAATAAGTTCAGTATGTAACAGTAGCCTCAGCTACAACTCAAGTAGGAACCCTAGAAACATTATACCTTTTTTAAATGATTCACCTCCATGGTCCCTTGATTATTGACTGCAGCTTCAATTTATTTGTTCTAATACTTTCTCCTCTGTTTAATTTCAAGGCTGGGACGGCGACATCTCAGCTCTCCTGTTGCTATTGCATCTCCTGCCCCCAACGCCCAGAGGCCATACAAAACTGCCAAGATAAGCTCAGCACAGGCGGCAAACCATCTTGTAAGATTTGTTAAGGTATTTACCATTAGATTGTTGTGCTAACATTTCTTTGTGTGTGCTGTGGTTGTGTGTAAGAAGTGTTGCAGTTTGATATAAGACTGCAAGAATAAATCTTTCTCCTTGTTAAGTAAGTCACGCTAAGTAGTAACTTTTTATATATAAATATATATATATTTATGTAAATGTATTTGTCATTCAAACTACAGCAGGGGGCCAGCCTCACCACATTCCTGGAGAAAGTTGAAGACAGCCCTTCCTCCTCTGCATTGGTGAGCGAAGGAAGAAGATCCAGAGGTTGGTCATCGTTGTGGAGCACGAACCCAAACCGTGCAACGCTCAGACATCAGTGGCTGCTTCTGAGGCCCTTTTCAAAGCTCTCTATGTCTTCAGCCTTTCTTATGATGAAGCTCTCTCCAGGTTCTACACCTTCATCCAAACAAAGGTGTACAACATCGATGTTGGTAATGCAAAGGGAAGGCCACGAGTCAAAGAACTAAGAGCACGACTACTGCGTGAGCAATAACAGCCAATTCACGCATTTCAGTCTGTGTTGACTGAGACGGATACTGGACTGATCCCGCGCTCCAGAGACCTTCACGTTGAACATTGTAATGCATGCAAAGTTCAAATCTTGTTTTTCATTTCCCAGGAGCAATAATAACACTTGGTCCTGACTGAGGCTTTCATAATTCATGCCTTATATAAGTGCTTTGTTAGTAATTCTATCTCTGGAAGTGGAGTCCAGAGAGATGAGTTTTCAGTCTGAAGAAGATGTGTAAGCTTTCTGCTGTCCTGATTTCAATGGGGAGCTCATTCCACCATTTTGGAGCCAGGATAGCAAACCCACGTGTTTCTGCTGATGGGAACTTGGGTCCCCCTCGCAGTGCGGGTGCAGCGAGCTGTTTGGCTGATGCAGAGCGGAGTGCACGTGCTGGGGTGTACGGTTTAACCATGTCCTGGATGTAGGAAGGGCCAGATCCATTCACAGCATGGTACGCAAGTACCAGTGTCTTGAAGTGGATTCTAGCAGTTACTGGAAGCCAGTGAAGGGAGCGGAGGAGCGGAGTGGTGTGGGAACATTTAGGAAGGTTGAAGACCAGACGAGCCGCTGCATTCTGGATGAGCTGCAGAGGTCGGATGGCACATGCAGGTAGACCAGCCAGGAGGGAGTTGCAGTAGTCTAGGCGTGAGATGACGAGAGCCTGGACCAGAACCTGCCTGTATTTAACAGCCGCAGAATAAAGGAGGAAATATTGATTTATTTATAATTTACATGAGAAAGTGCAGCTTAAAGTCTGAGTGTGAGGTCAGTGTGTAGCCCGAGGGCAGGCTCACACACACACACACACACACACACACACACACACACACACACACACACACACACACACACACACACACACACACACACTAAACAAGTCCCAGTAAATAAGGGGTTTCGAGCTCCGTCTAAATTAAATATTCATAATTCTCCGCATGTGATGAATTGTGCATTGTTATTTTTGCACGTTCAGCAAACCTGCTTTTAGTTACCTATTTATTATATATTTGTACATTTAGATATTGTGATTTTGAATGTGTTTGTTCGTCCAGTTTGTACGTCGTGTATTTTGTACTGAGGTCATTCAGGTGCATAATAACATAAATGCAGTCAAATGAAACATTTTGTTTGATTTATTTCTACTATTTCTGGCCTTGCAGTCAGCTTTAATCTAACTGTAGAATATTAGTTTATTATTATTAGTATGTATGTATTAATATTATTAGAGAGGCGCTTTAGGGGTTAGGACACTGAGGAATATTTATCTCTTTATTTCTTATTTATAAAGTTTGTAAGGACGTTCATTAACAATCAATAAATAGAAAAGTATACAAATATTAAATATGTTTTTCTGACAGAAAATCCTGAAAGAAAACAGGATTTTGACGTCTGCCATTTTGAATAACTCGTTTTTTATATTTATTTCCTTCAAATCAAGTGTTTAATGATCAGCCTCCTCTTCCTCTTCATCATCATCCTCCACCTCCTCTGAAAGCTCTCAGTCCATTAACCTGGTCTCTGCAAACACAACACGCAGAGACAGACAGACAGAGACAGACACAGAGAGAGAGAGAGACAGAGGCAGAGGCAGAGACAGAGAGAGACAGACAGAGACAGAGAGAGAGAGAGAGAGAGAGACAGAGACAGAGACAGAGACAGAGAGAGAGAGAGAGAGAGAGACAGAGACAGAGACAGAGACAGAGGCAGAGGCAGAGACAGAGAGAGAGCAGTGTGAGAAAAAGTTTTTAGAGAGTACTTGTCCATGGACAAGTGAGTTTGGCAATTTACTTGTCCGAATACATTTTCACTTGTCCAGAATGGACACAAATTGGGGCCACTGGAATCTTCTTCTTCGCCATCGTATTTCACATTTTCCCACGGTTTTTACGACACCGCTAAGATTTTACTGCATCACACATAGGGCTGGGTATCGTTTAGATTTTAACGATTCCGGTTCTGCTTTTCGATTCCAGTTATTTTCGGTTCTCGATTCCGGTTCTTTGAGAGGGTAAAAATAAGTCCCATGACAAACTGGGAGAAAAATATATTTATGAAAACATTAAGTCAAATCTGTATTCCTATTTACAAATCAGTTCATACTGTTAAATTTATTACAGTTATTAAATACAATTATATAAACATAATCTCTGCATTGTTTTGTTAGTTCTAAGTGGTGCAGTTTAAGAATTTACAATTGGCCCAGTCTCCTCTGATGTTACACTGCAACCTGCCTGTGAGACAGAGTCCAACCACACAGTCTGTGTGTCCAACACATGTCCTGCAACACACATGCTGTAACCTTCCTGTGAGACAGAGTCCAACCACACAGTCTGTGTGTCCAACACATGTCCTGCAACACACATGCTGTAACCTTCCTGTGAGACAGAGTCCAACCACACATGTCCAACACATAGGCCTAATAATAATAATAATAATAATACATTATATTTATAGCCTATAGGCCTAGCGCTTTTCTAAAACTCAAAGACGCTTACACATGTCCTGCAACACACATGCTGCAGCTGCCCAGCTGTTCACTGTTTGTAAAAGTAAATAGATAGTATTTTAATTTCAATAATTTCTATACCCTGCCTTATAAACAATACTGACATCCCTGTGCTCCTCCGAGTATGGGGGTCCGGGGATATGATTACAGCGCGAGGACACAGGGAGGCTGCTTCACTTCATAAAGGAAATGGCGGTCAATATTAACAACACAGGAGCTAAAAGTCCTAATAACCTTCATTACGTGTTAGAGAAAGAACATAAGAAAGTTTGACAAAGATGAGGCTGTTAAACGGGCAGTGAATCCGCTGTGTGTAGAAAGAGAGAGAGAGAGAGAGAGAGAGAGAGAGAGAGAGAGAGAGAGAGAGAGAGAGAGAGAGAGAGAGAGAGAGAGAGAGAGAGAGAGAGAGAGAGAGAGACGCTGAGCTGCACCATGCAGCGATCAGCTGATCCGGAGCAGAGAGAGGGAGCTGCGGTCCGCGGGGCTCGGCTTCGCCTCCTGTCCTCACAACTCTTATCAATCCCGGGAACGGACAATTGTTATTTGTTCCTACTCGGAACCGAGTTTTGCTTCCCAACCCTGCCACTGTGCTACACTTCCCGCCCCGCCCCTGTACAGAAAGCGGCGAGATGCATTTCATTAGGAATCGACAAACAGAACCGAAACTAACATTTCTAAACGAACAATGGCGGACACGTCCAATTTGCGAATGAGTTCTGCCTTTTGTAAACTGAATCTATCAATAATATAACAATAAATCCGGGCGAAAAACGTCACTTGTCCGCCGGACAAGTCAATTGAAAGATCTACTTGTCCGATATTGTAAATAACACGTCCCGGACGGTGGGACGTGTACTTTTTCGCACACTGGAGAGAGAGAGAGAGACAGAGACAGAGACAGAGACAGAGGCAGAGACAGAGAGAGAGAGAGAGACAGAGACAGAGACAGAGGCAGAGACTGACAGAGACAGAGAGAGGCAAAACACTAGGGCCACCAGGGTGGGTGGAGGGGGTCTGGAGGAAGGGTTTTGGGCTGACAGCCCAGGAGCACAGCGGAGGACCCGGAAGGGATCTCGGGCGGACGGCCCGGGGGCAAGGCAGAGTCCATGGTGGGGTGAGGGCCACAGCGGGTGAACTCAGGGGGCTGAGCATGAGGGCGAAGACCACAGCTCTCAGGGGGCCGGGCTCGAGGGCGAAGACCAGACAGCTCCGGAGGCCGGGC
>NC_136911.1:24021544-24026544 GCF_949606895.1 Notothenia rossii | reverse complement strand
TACAGTAAGTCTAAAGGGAATTAGGTGCAAATTAATGACATTTTCGAGTTAAAAAAGTGATATGAAAGTGGAGGAAAATAGGAAATACTCGCCAAATCCTCCCATATTACAGGAATGTAACATGATGCAGGTGTACTACTACATAATATCTTGTTTAGCTCATGACTAAAATGTCCAACATTATATATATATATATATATAGAGAGAGACAGAGACAGAGAGAGAGAGAGAGAGAGAGAGAGAGAGAGAGAGAGAGAGAGGGAGAGAGAGAGAGAGATTATCGTGTGTTTCTGCCGGTGTTTATTCGCAGGTTTTCTGGAAATGAGGCTTTATTTTAGCTTCATTGTGAAAGAATATAACATAATGCAGGTGAGAGTACTTTGCTCTGTGTTCCTGAGGATTTGAATGCATTCTTTCGACATATTTAAAGTTTAAAACGTGGAGAAAAATAGGAAATACTCAACAAAAACTTTACATATTACAAGAATATAATATAATAGGTAAGAGTGCTATAACGTGTTTAGCTCTATATATCATTGGGACAAGGCATGATATATACCCGACATTATATAGAGAGAGCAGAGACCAGAGGAGCCAGAGAGAGGGTGTCTGAGGGGCTCTGATGGGTCTCTGAGGGTCTCTGATGGGCTCTGATGGGGCTCTGATGGGCTCAGAGGGTCTCTGATGGGCTCTGAGGGTCTCTGATGGGCTCTGATGGGCTCTGAGGGGCTCTGATGGGCTCTGAGGGGCTCTGAGGGGCTCTAAGGGGCTCTGAGGGGCTCTGATGGGCTCTGAGGGGCTCTAAGGGGCTCTGAGGGGCTCTGATGGGCTTTGTGTTGTGATGTGACTACAAGACATTCAGTGCAATTCATTACATTCTCTGACATTTTCCGAGTTAAAAAAGGGTTAGGGTTTAACCTGCTCCCCTGCAGGGTCTCCTCTGACTGCAGGAACTCAACAGTGGATACACGTCTCTAAAAGAAAGATATCACATTTCAAATAAAAAACATAAATATTTACTTTAAATCCGAGTTTTACATATTTTTGGGTATTTTTGTTTATTGTGTGTGTGTGTGTGTGTGTGTGTGTGTGTGTGTGTGTGTGTGTGTGTGTGTGTGTGTGTGTGTGTGTGTGTGTGTGTGTGTGTGTGTGTGTGTGTGTGTGTGTGTGTGTGTGTGTGTGTGTGTGTGTGTGTGTGTGTGTGTGTGTGTGTGTGTGTGTGTGTGTGTGTGATCTAAGTGAAAACAGCGGCCCTCTCTTTGTTTGTCTTGACAAAAATTAGATCACTGAGGATTTTTAACGACCCATGTTATGTTCAGCAGTTAGTTGACTCTTCCTTAAGCCCCGCCCCCTTAAACACATACTAACCAATCACAGCGCTGCTCTGCTCCGTAGACTCTATCAACTCAGATTTTGTAGATTATTTTTCGACCTGGATAAAAGTTGGTTTTAAGGAAATTCTAAAAATGATTAGTTGTGTGAAAATCTCCGGAACTATAAATAAGATAAGATTTACTTTATTGATCCCAATCTGGGAATAGAAATAAACAAGAAAAGAAAATAGAAAATATACATGTGGAAATAGAAAAATCTTAGCATAGCATCGTTAGAAGGTTTCCGAGGTCCTTGGAAATGTTTCATAGGTCCTTAAGAGGTTCTAGGTGTCCTTGAAATGGTGATATGGTTCTTGAAAAGGTTGTACAGATATTTGAGAAGGATGTGTGGGTCTTTAAGAAGGTTTTAATAAGTACTTTAGAGGTTCTAGGCGTCCTTGAAGGGTCCTTAAGATGTTAGAGGGGTCATTGAGGTCCAGGAATATGTTGCAGAAATCCATGAGGACATCTTTAAGGGGCTTGAGAAGGTCCTTAAATGTGTCTTGAGGTCCTTGAAGGACCCTTGAGTGGCGTGTAGAAGTATTTGAAGAAGTTCCGGAGGAGATTAAAGAAGATTTAAGAGGTCATTGAGCCTCATGTCACCACGACTGTTAGTGTATGATAACATTACAGTGTGTGTGTGTGTGTGTGTGTGTGTGTGTGTGTGTGTGTGTGTGTGTGTGTGTGTGTGTGTGTGTGTGTGTGTGTGTGTGTGTGTGTGTGTGTGTGTGTGTGTGTGTGTGTGTGTGTGTGTGTGTGTGTGTGTGTGTGTGTGTGTGTGTCCGTATCAGTGTGGGTGTTTTGATGTTAAAATCTGCACTGTTTTGACTCCAGAGACAAACTAACCTTCAAACTGTGCGTGTGATTGAGTTTTGGGAAAGACCTTTGCTGTGTGTGTGTGTGTGTGTGTGTGTGTGTGTGTGTGTGTGTGTGTGTGTGTGTGTGTGTGTGTGTGTGTGTGTGTGTGTGTGTGTGTGTGTGTGTGTGTGTGTGTGTGTGTGTGTGTGTGTGTGTGTGTGTGTGTGTGTGTGTGTGTGTGTGTGTGTGTGTGTGTGTGTTTCTTTGGAATCAGCTGAACAAAACAGAGTGAGAGAGACGTTGTTAAGCCTGGTGGTTTCCATGGTTTCTGAGAAAGGAGTTGTTTGTAGTTCTGAGGTCATGCTGTGAGTCTTTGCAGTCCGTCTGTCGCCTCCTGAGAACTGTTTCATGTCTTCTTGTGGTTGTTGAGTCTCTCTGTGGTTATTTACTTTGTCTTTCTGTATTTACTTTGTGGACTATTTACGTCCTTTCCACTCGCTATGCGGTCTTTCTAGCAGACTGCAGTATTTGCATCTGATTGAATGTGTTTCGTGTCTCTAGATCATGTTGTTCTGGTCTCTTTGCATCTCACTGTTGTGGTTTTGCATCTCTGTTCTCCTGCTTGAGCTTCAGAGGTGCTCTCATGTCCCTCTGTTCTCCTGCTTGAGCTTCAGAGGTGCTCTCATGTCTCTCTGTTCTCCTGCTTGAGCTTCAGAGGTGCTCTCATGTCCCTCTGTTCTCCTGCTTGAGCTTCAGAGGTGCTCTCATGTCTCTCTGTTCTCCTGCTTGAGCTTCAGAGGTGCTCTCATGTCTCTCTGTTCTCCTGCTTGAGCTTCAGAGGTGCTCTCATGTCTCTCTGTTCTCCTGCTTGAGCTTCAGAGGTGCTCTCATGTCTCTCTGTTCTCCTGCTTGAGCTTCAGAGGTGCTTTCATGTCTCTCTGTTCTCCTGCTTGAACTTCAGAGGTGCTTTCATGTCTCTCTGTTCTCCTGCTTGAGCTTCAGAGGTGCTCTCATGTCTCTCTGTTCTCCTGCTTGAGCTTCAGAGGTGCTCTCATGTCTCTCTGTTCTCCTGCTTGAGCTTCAGAGGTGCTCTCATGTCTCTCTGTTCTCCTGCTTGAGCTTCAGAGGTGCTCTCATGTCTCTCTGTTCTCCTGCTTGAGCTTCAGAGGTGCTCTCATGTCTCTCTCTTCTCCTGCTTGAGCTTCAGAGGTGCTCTCATGTCTCTCTGTTCTCCTGCTTGAGCTTCAGAGGTGCTCTCATGTCTCTCTGTTCTCCTGCTTGAGCTTCAGAGGTGCTCTCATGTCTCTCTGTTCTCCTGCTTGAGCTTCAGAGGTGCTTTCATGTCTCTCTGTTCTCCTGCTTGAGCTTCAGAGGTGCTCTCATGTCCCTCTGTTCTCCTGCTTGAGCTTCAGAGGTGCTCTCATGTCTCTCTGTTCTCCTGCTTGAGCTTCAGAGGTGCTCTCATGTCTCTCTGTTCTCCTGCTTGAGCTTCAGAGGTGCTTTCATGTCTCTCTGTTCTCCCTTGGTGGTTCTCTGTCTCCTCTTCGTCTTTTCTCACCTCTTCACGGTAGAAGTAGAAGAAGAAGAAGCTGATTCATTATTTCACGAGCTCACGCCTGGACTATTGTAACGGACTCCTGTCCGGGTTCCCAGCAAAACCCTGACAGGCTCCAGCTCATCCAGAACCCAGCAGGGTCCTCACGCACCGAGCCCACTCCCTCCAACCCCCACTGGCTCCAAACTCCTCTTCCTCGTGCCCTCCAAGTCCCTCCTCGTGCCCTCCAAGTCCCTCTTCGTGACCTCCAAGTACCTCCTCGTGCCCTCCAAGTCCCTCCTCGTGCCCTCCAAGTCCCTCCTCGTGCCCTCCAAGTCCCTCTTCGTGCCCTCCAAGTACCTCCTCGTGCCCTCCAAGTACCTCCTCGTGCCCTCCAAGTCCCTCCTCGTGCCCTCCAAGTACCTCCTCGTGCCCTCCAAGTACCTCCTCGTGCCCTCCAAGTCCCTCCTCGTGCCCTCCAAGTACCTCCTCGTGCCCTCCAAGTCCCTCCTCGTGCCCTCCAAGTCCCTCCTCGTGCCCTCCAAGTCCCTCTTCGTGACCTCCAAGTACCTCCTCGTGCCCTCCAAGTCCCTCCTCGTGCCCTCCAAGTCCCTCCTCGTGCCCTCCAAGTCCCTCCTCGTGACCTCCAAGTACCTCCTCGTGCCCTCCAAGTCCCTCCTCGTGACCTCCAAGTACCTCCTCGTGCCCTCCAAGTACCTCCTCGTGACCTCCAAGTCCCTCCTCGTGCCCTCCAAGTCCCTCCTCGTGACCTCCAAGTCCCTCCTCGTGCCCTCCAAGTACCTCCTCGTGACCTCCAAGTACCTCCTTGTGACCTCCAAGTCCCTCCTCGTGACCTCCAAGTCCCTCCTCGTGCCCTCCAAGTCCCTCCTCGTGCCCTCCAAGTCCCTCCTCGTGCCCTCCAAGTCCCTCCTCGTGCCCTCCAAGTACCTCCTCGTGACCTCCAAGTCCCTCCTCGTGCCCTCCAAGTCCCTCCTCGTGCCCTCCAAGTCCCTCCTCGTGCCCTCCAAGTCCCTCCGTGTCCTCTACCCTCAGTCCCTCACAGATCTCCTCCACCCTTCCATCCTCCGGCCTGCTCTCCATTCCACCTTCACGCCGCCGCACCTTCGGGGCCGTGCCTTCAGTGTCGCTGCCCCCCCCCCCTGGAACTCCCTCCCTGCTGAAATCCGAAACATCCACATCTTCAGATCAACCCTGAAAACTCATCTGTTCAACGAAGCTTCCTGAGGATCCTCCTGAGGAGAAGGAAGGAACGTTCGGAGAGTCAGGAGGAGCTG
>NC_136911.1:24006544-24016544 GCF_949606895.1 Notothenia rossii | reverse complement strand
TTTTCACAGAGCTGTGAAAATGAATCTCCGCCTGGGGATAATAAATCTAAACTCATTTAATATTCGATCCCACACATGAGAACATCCATTCATAACTTACCTCGCTTAAAGAGCTTGTGATGTAATACTACGGATTTAGTTGACACTACTAGCCGAGTTTCTTTTGTCCAATATCTCGCGGGCAGGTACATTGAATTAGAAGAAGAAGAAGAAGAAGAAGAAGAAGAAGAAGAAGAAGAAGAAGAAGAAGAAGAAGAAGAAGAAGAAGAAGAAGAAGAAGAAGAAGAAGAAGAAGAAATACGCTAACGCTACAAAAAGGCACGACACTGTTACTCTGTTTTTACTGACGACATGTAACATTTTATTTTCACCTTGCTCTATTTTTTAACACACGTTCAAAAACGGGAACATTTTCGGGAGTTTGAACCGGGTACCGGCCACCGGGTACCGGCCACCGGGTACCGGCCACCGGGTACCGGGAACGGGGACTCTGCCCAGAAAACGGGGGCGTGTTGGTCTCCCATCCGACTGTGTTTACAGCTAGCACACACGCTAACATTAAGACTAGCTCACTTGGGGAAGAGGCTTGTTCACACGTTGCTTGACTGCCTTCACACATCTGATCCAAACACAGTGACGTGTGTTTGGGGGAAGATTATTATTTAAAGTTATTTCATAATTGTGACATGTATTGTACTTTTTGATGGACGAATGATGCTCAAGGTGAGGGGGCAAAGGTTACAACTGAGGGGGCAATGCCCCCTTTTGCCCCCTCGTGGCGCCGGGCCCGGTTAGAGTGTTGCTCCCTACAGGGCGTACTCTGAGGGTTAGAGACTCTGCAGAGCGTTCACATGCAGAGGCTACAGAACACGAGGGGACGGGTCAGAACCAGAGCATCAGGACATGAGACCTTCAAGAGAGGAAGACAGAACGGTGTAGTGCCGAGAGATGGGAGGCAGAGGCGGGGCATCGAAGGTTCAACGTTAGCTTTAATGAGCAGCAGAAACCCACATGTTGTCGGGTCGAAGCCCGGGAAGACAAGAAGAAGGAAGGAGGGCACACAGTACGTACGGAAACAAACATGTCCGTGCAGAACAATACCCCCAACCTGTAGTTCCATGAGTGAGTTATGTCGACCACCACACAGGTCACTTCTCAGTCTTTCCATTTAATATTTTAATCAGAATTTATTAAATGATAAACTTCACCAAGGCTAACGGTGCATTCAGGGGCTCCTGGTTTTTATAGCTTTAGGTTATAATGTGTAAAACATGGACTGTGGAGAGTATGTTTTAAACGTTTGAAATCTTCCGCCTGAAGGTCGCTCGGCTCTCTGAGGTTTTATGGAGATGGGTTTTTTGGATGAAGTAGAAATATTTCTTTACTCTCTGAGGATTCCCAGCTTCAGTGAAGGCCACATTAATAAATACAGAAGGGTTAGACACACAGCCTCCAAACACTAAAGGGTTCCTCCGATCCTGAGAAATAACTGATTCAAGTGATGAGCTTCACACAAACACCCTTTTCTTTGTCTTGACTTTGATCTCGTAGATTTAGAGAGGGAATACTTTTCTCTTAAATGTGTGTTTTTGTGTCAGGAATTTACCACATTGATCTTGTTCTGGTAACGCAGCGTTACTCAGGATATTTGTGACAATTTGAAGTACACACTTTGCTATAAAACGTGTTCTTTATTCACATTTGAATGCAGACATGTTATGTGTGATAGCTAGCACTCATTTGGAGTAAAGAAAGAACACCTTCAAGATCGAAGCTGATGCTGGAAAAAGATCAGATTTGTAGTTTAGTTTGGGGTCAGGTTTGTCTAACAGTCTACTCTTTGAAAAACAACGTGTTGAAACTGACACACACACACACACACACACACTTCACGGCTCATTGCAACATTGGATCGCTGTGTGTGTGTGTGTGTGTGTGTGTGTGTGTGTGTGTTATCTGTTGATCTGGCAGGTTGTGAAACTCCTTGCTGCGCTCTGATTGGCTGCCACCCTGATACAAATCTCTCTTGAATAGAAGACATTAATCTGTTCATCGACCCGTGACGGCAGCAGAAATAAAGAGAGAGTCAGAGATGGAGAAAAACCTCTCGTTGTGATGCTAGCAGTTTCCCTCCGTTTACAGTGACTGTGCTAAGCTACGCTAACACTGTCAAATGTTATTTTAAACATGAAGCAAACAGTGAGAGGTGGACGACCTGCAGGCCTCGACAGATAAATACTGACTGACCCTGAGAGATAGAACCGTTTGTCCTCACACACACTCACTCACACACACACACACACACACACACACACACTGATTCATTGTGGTTTCTGCAGGACATGCATGTGCAGGATCCTCGATGCAACGTTGCAAAAAATTAATCTTCCTTTTTGCTTAGAGACACGTTGTTGTTTTTAATGATGTTAAAAACACCTTGATGTCATTGAACTCATCACACACACCTGGTGTTAAGATCATACAGGTAAATGTCCACTTTCAAGACGTTTCTGCACAAAAAATGATCATTCCTGCATCAGAAATCTGCTTTTCTCTGATTTAAATCACATTAGCAACAACCAAGCAGCAGGTCCTTTATAACTCCATCATGCTGAAAGTATGTTTTTGAGCCTCTCGAGTTACTTTAAAATATATATTTCACCCTAAACGTCGACTTTAAAGACATTTATGCACAAAAAAGGATGTTTTCTGAAATGTACAACTTCTCCTGCAGAAATGTCTCTTAAGTGGGTTTTAAGTCTGCTTTTCCCTGTTTTTGTATTAAATGAAATATCCCATGACTCCTAAACACATCTCCTTGGACTCTGAGACTCTATTCAGAATGGAGTTAAGTGTTTTCTGACTGTTCATCTAACCTATTAACGCAGGAATCATGATGATAAAGTAATGGTTAGTTTCCGCCCGGTGACATTAAAACACCTCCTGTGACGAAAGACTGGAAGAACATTTCCACATTACCTTTGTCCTTCTGTGGAAACACACACACACACACACACACACACACACACACACACACACACACACACACACACACAGACACACTGATCACGTCATTCACACACCTGACACATCAGACCTGTTCCTGTACACACATTAGTGTGTGTGTGTGTGTGTGTGTGTGTGTGTGTGTGTGTGTGTGTGTGTGTGTGTGTGTGTGTGTGGTGTGTGTGTGTGTGTGTGTGTGTGTGTGTGTGTGTTTTATCAGTGATGGTGTTTATTCTACCTTTAGTTAAATCACCAACATATTAAAGAAACCATGACAAACTCTCTCTGAATGTCCTGCAGGATGTTTATCGTGTTGTTTGAGGTAGAAAAAAACTGAATGGAAACAGGATGGACACTTGGTAGGGGGAAGGAATTAAGGAGAGGAAGGAAGGAGGCGACCTCAGGGGGACATGAGTTAAATAGCAACAATAACAGAGTGGAAAAGAGCCCCAAAGTGAAAAGGAAAGGTCTTTATAAATATAAATACATGGGTGTCCAGATGTGGAGCCGTCAGCCAATCAGAGCAGAGAAGCTGTATTGTGACATCACAGCGGCGAGCCGGCCAATAGGAACAGGGAACACACAGAGAGAGAGGAACAAGTTTAAAAGATGGTTATTTATCACCAAAAGAAAGCACATTTTCACAGAGCTGCAAAACTTCATGTGAGTTTTTGATCTTTGAAATAATTAATATTTAATATAACAGCTATCAATATCTGTTTAAGGCTAAATGTTCATTATACTTACAGTAGACTGTTAAAACCCTGAACTTTGTAAAGAACATCCATCAAGTTAAGTTTTCAAATATCTCCACGCCATCATGCCCTCTACAACGGGATTCTAACACCAGGACGCGTAGACGCTGCCTCAAGCCTCCGGCCTGCGAGGGGCCGACCTGTGGATCCAAGACCGCCTCGTCTCAAGTCCCGCCTCGTCTCAAGTCCCGCCTCGTCTCAAGTCCCGCCTCGTCTCAAGTCCCGCCTCGTCTCAAGTCCCGCCTCGACTACTACTGCTCAAACATCACCTTCACTTTGGACGGTGTGACTGTTTCCAGCATCCATAGTTACAGAGAACAGTGAGCTACTTATTTATGAGCGACTAAAAGGCCCCAGGCCTACTACAGCCGTGTCCGATTGATGGATTGATTGATTGATTGATGGATTGATTGACGGATTGATTGATTGACGGATTGATTGATTGATGGATTGATTGATTGATGGATTGATTGATTGATGGATTGATTGATTGATTGACGGATTGATTGACGGATTGATTGATTGACGGATTGATTGATTGACTGATTGATTGGTTGATTGATTGACGGATTGATTGGTTGATTGATTGATTGATTGGCGGATTGATTGATTGATTGATTGATTGATTGACGGATTGATTTATTGGTTGATTGATTGACGGATTTATTGATTGACGGATTGATTGATTGATTGATTGATTGATTGATTGATCAACATGCATCTGTTTGCTAATTATTTATCTATATATCTTCTGGCGCTATTTCTATTGTATTTGTGTTACTTGGACATCTCAAAACATTCTCTTAGACTATTTGATTTGGTGTTATCTGTGTTATATCCTATATACGTATATTCACGTTGCTCTGTTGGAGGAGATGTTCCAACTTTTAGACCCCAACGTCTGGTGCAGTATTTGTACTTCAGTATGAGTATAAGTACTAGGACTTAAGTTTTTCATGGAGATAATCTGCACTGTAGCTGCTGAGCAGCCACACACACACACACACACACACACACACACACACACACACACACACACACACACACACACACACACACAGACATGCACACACACACACACACACACACACACACACACACAGACATGCACACACACACACACACACACACACACACACACACACACACACACACACACACACACACACACACACACACACACACACAAAGGGACGTGCACACACACACACACACACACACACACACACACACACACACACACACAGACATGCACACACACACACACACACACACACACACACACACACACACACACACACACACACACACACACACACACACACACACAGACATGCACACACACACACACACACACGCACACACAGACATGCACACACACACACACACACACACACACACACACACACACACACACACACACACACACACACAAAGGGACGTGCACACACACACACACACACACAGGGACGTGCACACACACACACGCACACACAGGGACGTGCACACACACACAGGGACGTGCACACACACACACACACACACACACACACACACAGGGACGTGCACACACACACACTCAGGGACGTGCACACACAAACACACACAGGGACGTACACACACACACACACACACACACACACACACACACACACACACACACACACACACAGAGACATGCACACACACACACACACACACACACACACACACACACACACACACAGGGACGTGCACACACACACAGGGGCGTGCACACACACACACACACACACACACACACACACACACACACACACACAGGGACGTGCACACACACACACACACACACACACAGGGACGTGCACACACACACACACACACAGGGACGTGCACACTTTGATGTCTACGTGCACGTCGTGCCTGCTGCTGAGCACATGGTGGTAAAGACTTGAACGTTGAAACTTGAAGGAAGCTTTGTGGATAGTAATAAATATCAGTTAGTGATGTTTTGCCTCAAAGCAGTTCCTCGTGTTGAAAGCGTCTGCAGGTGTTCGGCTCATCCAGCAGAGCAGCCAGAGATAGAGTAGTGCCATAAGAGTGATACGTCATGGGTGAGATGCAAACAGGTGCATGTTATGGATTGTCATCGTGGATCATCCTGTCGAGTCAGATAACAGACATACCTGTGTTTCTGCATTCCTCTCAGACTCTCTCTTGTTTCCAGAAGCTGTTCCTCTCCTTTCTCACGCTCTCTATCCCGCCCGGCAACAGCTCTCTCTCTCTCTTCCTCTTCGTGCTCTGAAACCTCACCTGAGAAACAGGTTACACACCGTCAGCGCTGAGACGTGATCTTTAACTTTATTCATTATATTATATTATGATGTCATCAGAGCCGGGACGAATGAGGAGACAAGTGACTCCAGCTCAGAGAGAGACTGTACTTAGACTCCAGCTCAGAGAGGGACTGTACTTAGACTCAGCTCAGAGAGGGAACTGTACTTAGACTCAGCTCAGAGAGGACTGTACTTAGACTCAGCTCAGAGAGGGACTGTACTTCGACTCAGCTCAGAGAGGGACTGTACTTAGACTCAGCTCAGAGAGGGACTGTACTTCGACTCAGCTCAGAGAGGGACTGTACTTCGACTCAGCTCAGAGAGGACTGTACTTAGACTCAGCTCAGAGAGGGACTGTACTTAGACTCAGCTCAGAGAGGGAACTGTACTTAGACTCAGCTCAGAGAGGACTGTACTTAGACTCAGCTCAGAGAGGACTGTACTTAGACTCCAGCTCAGAGAGGGACTGTACTTAGACTCAGCTCAGAGAGGGAACTGTACTTAGACTCAGCTCAGAGAGGACTGTACTTAGACTCCAGCTCAGAGAGGACTGTACTTAGACTCAGCTCAGAGAGGACTGTACTTAGACTCAGCTCAGAGAGGGACTGTACTTAGACTCAGCTCAGAGAGGACTGTACTTAGACTCCAGCTCAGAGAGGGACTGTACTTAGACTCAGCTCAGAGAGGGACTGTACTTAGACTCAGCTCAGAGAGGGAACTGTACTTAGACTCAGCTCAGAGAGGGACTGTACTTAGACTCCAGCTCAGAGAGGGACTGTACTTAGACTCAGCTCAGAGAGGGACTGTACTTAGACTCAGCTCAGAGAGGACTGTACTTAGACTCAGCTCAGAGAGGACTGTACTTAGACTCAGCTCAGAGAGGACTGTACTTAGACTCAGCTCAGAGAGGGACTGTACTTAGACTCCAGCTCAGAGAGGGACTGTACTTAGACTCAGCTCAGAGAGGGACTGTACTTAGACTCAGCTCAGAGGGACTGTACTTAGACTCAGCTCAGAGAGGACTGTACTTAGACTCCAGCTCAGAGGGAACTGTACTTAGACTCAGCTCAGAGAGGACTGTACTTAGACTCAGCTCAGAGAGGACTGTACTTAGACTCAGCTCAGAGAGGGACTGTACTTAGACTCCAGCTCAGAGAGGGACTGTACTTAGACTCCAGCTCAGAGAGGGACTGTACTTAGACTCCAGCTCAGAGAGGGACTGTACTTAGACTCAGCTCAGAGAGGACTGTACTTAGACTCAGCTCAGAGAGGACTGTACTTAGACTCCAGCTCAGAGAGGAATGTACTTAGACTCCAGCTCAGAGAGGGACTGTACTTAGACTCCAGCTCAGAGAGGAATGTACTTAGACTCCAGCTCAGAGAGGGACTGTACTTAGACTCAGCTCAGAGGGACTGTACTTAGACTCAGCTCAGAGGGACTGTACTTAGACTCAGCTCAGAGAGGACTGTACTTAGACTCCAGCTCAGAGAGGGAACTGTACTTAGACTCAGCTCAGAGAGGACTGTACTTAGACTCAGCTCAGAGAGGGACTGTACTTAGACTCAGCTCAGAGGGACTGTACTTAGACTCAGCTCAGAGGGACTGTACTTAGACTCAGCTCAGAGAGGGACTGTACTTAGACTCCAGCTCAGAGAGGGAACTGTACTTAGACTCCAGCTCAGAGAGGGAACTGTACTTAGACTCAGCTCAGAGAGGGAACTGTACTTAGACTCAGCTCAGAGAGGGAACTGTACTTAGACTCAGCTCAGAGAGGGACTGTACTTAGACTCCAGCTCAGAGGGACTGTACTTAGACTCAGCTCAGAGAGGGACTGTACTTAGACTCCAGCTCAGAGAGGGACTGTACTTAGACTCCAGCTCAGAGAGGGACTGTACTTAGACTCCAGCTCAGAGGGACTGTACTTAGACTCCAGCTCAGAGGGGACTGTACTTAGACTACAGCTCAGAGAGGGAACTGTACTTAGACTCCAGCTCAGAGAGGGACTGTACTTAGACTCCAGCTCAGAGAGGGACTGTACTTAGACTCAGCTCAGAGAGGGAACTGTACTTAGACTCCAGCTCAGAGAGGGACTGTACTTAGACTCAGCTCAGAGAGGACTGTACTTAGACTCAGCTCAGAGAGGGACTGTACTTAGACTCAGCTCAGAGGGACTGTACTTAGACTCAGCTCAGAGGGACTGTACTTAGACTCAGCTCAGAGGGACTGTACTTAGACTCAGCTCAGAGGGACTGTACTTAGACTCAGCTCAGAGGGACTGTACTTAGACTCAGCTCAGAGAGGACTGTACTTAGACTCAGCTCAGAGAGGACTGTACTTAGACTCCAGCTCAGAGGGACTGTACTTAGACTCAGCTCAGAGAGGACTGTACTTAGACTCAGCTCAGAGAGGGACTGTACTTAGACTCCAGCTCAGAGGGACTGTACTTAGACTCAGCTCAGAGAGGGACTGTACTTAGACTCAGCTCAGAGAGGGACTGTACTTAGACTCAGCTCAGAGGGACTGTACTTAGACTCAGCTCAGAGGGACTGTACTTAGACTCCAGCTCAGAGAGGGACTGTACTTAGACTCCAGCTCAGAGAGGGACTGTACTTAGACTCAGCTCAGAGAGGGACTGTACTTAGACTCCAGCTCAGAGAGGGACTGTACTTAGACTCCAGCTCAGAGAGGACTGTACTTAGACTCCAGCTCAGAGAGGACTGTACTTAGACTCCAGCTCAGAGAGGGACTGTACTTAGACTCAGCCTCAGAGAGGACTGTACTTAGACTCCAGCTCAGAGAGGACTGTACTTAGACTCAGCTCAGAGAGGGACTGTACTTAGACTCAGCTCAGAGAGGACTGTACTTAGACTCAGCTCAGAGAGGGACTGTACTTAGACTCAGCTCAGAGAGGGACTGTACTTAGACTCAGCTCAGAGAGGGACTGTACTTAGACTCCAGCTCAGAGAGGACTGTACTTAGACTCAGCTCAGAGAGGGACTGTACTTAGACTCAGCTCAGAGAGGGACTGTACTTAGACTCAGCTCAGAGAGGGACTGTACTTAGACTCAGCTCAGAGAGGGACTGTACTTAGACTCAGCTCAGAGAGGGACTGTACTTAGACTCCAGCTCAGAGAGGGACTGTACTTAGACTCAGCTCAGAGAGGGACTGTACTTAGACTCCAGCTCAGAGAGGACTGTACTTAGACTCCAGCTCAGAGAGGACTGTACTTAGACTCCAGCTCAGAGAGGACTGTACTTAGACTCCAGCTCAGAGAGGACTGTACTTAGACTCCAGCTCAGAGAGGGACTGTACTTAGACTCCAGCTCAGAGAGGGACTGTACTTAGACTCAGCTCAGAGAGGGACTGTACTTAGACTCCAGCTCAGAGAGGACTGTACTTAGACTCCAGCTCAGAGAGGACTGTACTTAGACTCCAGCTCAGAGAGGACTGTACTTAGACTCCAGCTCAGAGAGGACTGTACTTAGACTCAGCTCAGAGAGGACTGTACTTAGACTCCAGCTCAGAGAGGGACTGTACTTAGACTCCAGCTCAGAGAGGGACTGTACTTAGACTCAGCTCAGAGAGGACTGTACTTAGACTCCAGCTCAGAGGGACTGTACTTAGACTCCAGCTCAGAGAGGGACTGTACTTAGACTCAGCTCAGAGGGACTGTACTTAGACTCCAGCTCAGAGAGGGACTGTACTTAGACTCAGCTCAGAGAGGGACTGTACTTAGACTCAGCTCAGAGAGGGACTGTACTTAGACTCAGCTCAGAGAGGACTGTACTTAGACTCAGCTCAGAGAGGGACTGTACTTAGACTCAGCTCAGAGAGGGACTGTACTTAGACTCAGCTCAGAGAGGGACTGTACTTAGACTCCAGCTCAGAGAGGGACTGTACTTAGACTCCAGCTCAGAGGGGA
>NC_136911.1:24000530-24006344 GCF_949606895.1 Notothenia rossii | reverse complement strand
AGAGAGAGAGAGAGAGAGAGAGAGAGAGAGAGAGAGAGAGAGAGAGTGTGTGTGTGTGTGTGTGTGTGTGTGTGTGTGTGTGTGTGTGTGTGTGTGTGTGTGTGTGTGTGTGTGTGTGTGTGTGTGTGTGTGTGTTTTCCAGTGTTTTGAAGCCAGATGTTTACCCGATGCATCCCAGCATTCCGGCCCCAGTGCACCTGCAGACACAAACACACAGTGGGTTAGTCCCAACACCTGGAGGCGTGGTGCTATCTGCAGCTGGAGCAGCTGGAGCAGGTGGAGCAGGTTACCCCTGGGTGCAGTCCTCGCTGCAGGCCTGGCAGCGGCCTGTCTTATCGGGGAAGGTACCAGATCAACGTGTCCCCGTCTCCCAACACTCCACTGGGACACATCGGGACACAGTGAGGACCGTCCTGAGAGTGGGAGCACTTGGTGCACTGGTCAGGACCCTGAGGAGGAGCAGGAGGAAGAGAGGAAGAGGAAGATGAGAGGAAGAGGAGGAGGAAGAGGAGGAGAGTGTTTACTATATATCGAAAAATGTAGAAACAACGTATTTTCTGATAAGTTGTTTTACCGTTCCGCTGCAGGTAGGTTCCCCACTCTGAATCTGACACTCAGGGTGACAAAGCTCACACCTGGAGCTCACCTGCACCTCTCTGGGGGTCTACACAGACACACACACACACACACACACACACACACACACACACACACACACACACACACACACACACACACACACACACACACACACACACACACACACACACACACACACACACACACACACACACACACACACACACACACAAAACATCATCGCTTTTGTACTTTGGCTAAGAATACAGGACACCTTTAAAACAGACCCATATCTTCCCCCTCCCTTCCACACTGCAGCCCCTCCCCCCTCTCACCCCTGCAGCAGGTGGCAGCTCCTCACACAGCGCCCCCTACGGGTCAGGTGACGACAGGACACACACATCTCAGGTCCTGGACCCCAGCAGCCCTCCTCAGAACATTCAGGGTCACAGGTCCGATTCTGCTGCTCTGAGGGGGAAAGTACAGATACTGTGTTTAAAATACTCTGGTGAAAGTAGAAGTACTGACTCAACTTCTTTACTAAAAGTAAAGAGGCTTTGAAATGTACTTCAAGGTGGGGTAGATCATTTTGGAGTGCGCTAGAATTTGAAAATACACAGCCGGAACAAATTTGCCACTTCCTTACAGAGCCCCTCCTCCAACACACACGAACTGCTTCATGACCAATGAGGGCACGAGATAAGTGTGTGCACAGATAGAAGGCTGACAGGCAGGTAGGCCATCCAGTTACTTTAGCCGGCTCAGATGATTGGTTGTGCTTTTTACAGTACTACGGCTTCCACAGATGATATTTTTTATGGATTTTTTGTCAAAACACTTCAGATATTCATTGCTATCTGGATGTTAAGAGCATTCCATGGAATATAACACAAAGTTTACCTCGAGCCGGTTTCTCAAACTTACCTACCCCACCTTTGAGTAAAAAGTACCCATAACTAGCAGCTGTTTTAAAGAGTACCTGACCTCCCTTTATATTAATAGAACAATAATGTCATTGTTAGCTAATGAATGTTTCCATGGTGACCAACGGCAACATGACAACGTTTCCATTGGTCCCCCTTCTTTAGAGAAGACCAGGAAATGATGGATACACGGATCGTGTTCAAATCAATAGGCACGCAATGACTCTAAATAATAATGATCACGCCACCAAACACACATTCAGACTAAAGGAACCAGCCTGTTTGGAAAATGAGAGAAGTAGAAAGTACAGGTATTTGAGTTCAACATGTAAGAAGTAGAAAGTACAGGTATTTGAGTTCAACATGTAAGAAGTAGAAAGTACAGGTATTTGTGTTCAACATGTAAGAAGTAGAAAGTACAGGTATTTGAGTTCAACATGTAAGAAGTAGAAAGTACAGGTATTTGTGTTCAACATGTAAGAAGTAGAAAGTACAGGTATTTGTGTTCAACATGTAAGAAGTAGAAAGTACAGGTATTAGAGTTCAACATGTAAGAAGTAGAAAGTACAGGTATTTGAGTTCAACATGTAAGAAGTAGAAAGTACAGGTATTTGAGTTCAACATGTAAGAAGTCAAAGTAAAAAGTTGTCAGAAAAATAAGTAGTGGAGTAAAGTACTGATAGCAGAAACATGTACTTAAGTACAATAAGAACGTATTTGTACTCCATTACTTCCCACCTCTGATATAGCTATAGATATATATATAAATAGATGTTATATCTCTCACCACAGAGGTTGGGGGGGGCGTTGCCGGGCAGACTGACTATCTGCTGTTCGGATCTGAACAGCCGGGTCCACTGATCAGTTCTGGTGAAACACAGCTGAGAGTTGTTCAACAGCAGCACTCCACCAGCACTCACTTCCTTCAGGGAGCGCAGGCCCAGCCAGAGGAGGTGCTTCGCCCGGACCACGGCTACACTGTACTGCCTGAAAGATATAAATATACTTTAAAATCACATCTTTAAAGAGTCGTCTCAGCGCCTGGACCACCGTCACGCTGTACTGCCTACAAATATATATATATATATAATACATATACTTTATAATAACCAATGTGCACCCTCTGCCTGAAACCAGAGCTGCTCTGATTGGTCGACCGCTTGGAGATGTCCCGCCCCTTAGCTTATCACGTACATTGTGTCAGAGCGCTAGCCAATAGGAGCGAGAGTGCTCCTTAGTGATGTCACTATGGAGTCTTCATATTTTTCCAGTATAATCGTCAGACTCACGCCCGTTGAGTTCTTCCTCTGATGATCTCCAGATTCTCAAACACCGATAGAGATGTCCAGTTCTCCGGCCACGACTGGATCACCAGGAAACCTGACACACACACACACACACACACACACACACACACACACACACACACACACACACACACACACACACACACACACACACACACACACACACACACACACACACACACACACACACACACACACACACACACACACACACACACACACACACACACACACACACACACACACACACTGAGATCCTGTCCAAAACGACCACCTGTCTCTGACCCGGTTCATTTCGTGGACTCACCTGTGATCTCCTTCACCGTTCTGAAGTACTCGAGTTTGGCCGGGTCCATGGGCGGGATCTTATAGTGGGCATCCCTGAGGAGCCAATCAGAGAGCAGCACAGTGACATCACTGCACGGCAGGAAACTAAAGGAACACCCGGATAACTTTAATGTCTCCTCACCCGGTGAAGGACGCCTTAATGATGGAAACGTCTCCGTTGATTTTTGTGCAGTTCCTGAAGGACTCGATGTTGGAGGCGTTCACTGCCATCGTGTTAATCAGAGCGCCGACCCCTATTCCATCACAGGCTGCAGGAGGAGAGAGAAACACACACAGTTATCAAATAGGTATGAATGCAAATACATACATTTAATATACACCTATAAACCCGTGTTTCTCAAACGTCTTCATACCAAGGACTTTCCACTCCAACACTTTATAACACTTTACAGCCTGATAGTGACAGCTTCTCTATATCGCCTCGTTCACACATTAAAGGTTTCCTATTATACTATTTTCAGGCATATATTATAGGTCTCAGCAGGGGGCGGACTGGGAGGAACCGCTGGCCCGGGGTTTCATCGACAGACAGGCCCACTTAATGTGTGGGATGTATCGGCCGGCCGGCTACGAAAGTATGTTACTTAACAAAAAACTCTATGCATGTAATGTTATTTGTTATTATTCATATAGTAATCACATTACCTGAGCCCTTGAGTCGCCGAGAGCAAAATGGTTACAGCATATCTTTAGTGATTTGAATGTTAACAGATCATTGATGCAATAACATTTGGACCCAATTTGCCTGACTTGACGCATGAAATAAAACATGGGCGTAGGAAGCATCCTCAATGTGGGTGAGACCATTTAACAGGTGGTGTGGGCAGGTGGTGGACCTCTACTCCTCTAGGGGGGTCCGGGGACATGCTCCCCCGGGAAGAGATATTTTTTAAATGTTGAAGTTAAAAGCATCAATCTGGTGCAACATTAGGGACTAAATCTATGGATACATCTCTGAACACCCACATGAAACAGAACTGTAAACAGATTTACTTTTTCTTTCAACATTTATTTGAACAGCAAGTTGAGGCAAAGTGAACCTGCTAGCTAGCTAGCCTGAACTCAGTCACAGAATGTGGGCAACACGTTCTTCTCCACAGCCGCGCCAGCCACCTCTGAGTCAGACGTGACTTCCCCCTTTTCTATCCTACGGGTACAGCCACTCCCCCTGAACCCCGTTTCCCTGCCAAACCCCCCCCCCCCCCCCCCTCCCCTATGCCAGCCCCTCCCTCTGAACCCAGGGCTCACTACATACTGCATACTGTATTCACAAACTATACAAAAACGCCTTTACGCTTTGGAGCTTGTTTATCCATCTGTAAGAAACTGCCAGCTGGTCTCTCAGTCGCTCACTCCTGATCGTTCACTGACAGCTGCTACGGGCCTGATGTGTGAAAGTGAAACTATCTGATAGATAGGACATAGGTAGCCCATCAAACCGGCCCAGCCCGGTGGGGTGTGGGGCACCCCTACAAATGTGGGCCGGAAGGATTTAGGATTTTTTTGTTTTGTTGGCCCTCCGGCCCACGCGCAGCACCACCGGGAAAACTCCCGGTATTCCCAATGGCCAGTCCGCCCCTGGGTCTCAGATATATACAAATATATTAAAAACATGAAGGGTTTTGCTCAAAATACCAAATTCTCCGCAGATCCCCAGCTCAACGCTGCGCTGATTAAACGCCATATTATATTCCAATGACACATATTTATGTATAAACACACCAAATAGTGCATTTTGCATGACGGGAGACCTTGAAGTACACATGTGAGTCCCCAACACACTGCATGTCAATGAATGCAAATACAACGTGTAATATACACCTCTAACCCTCACCTTTAGGACACGGTCCATCGCAGGTTTTGCAGCGTTGAACCCCCTCCTCTTCAACCTCAAACATCCCAGGGCTACAGGTCCTCACACAGGAGCCCTCCGTCACCACGTAGTTACCTACACACACACACACACACACACACACACACACAAAGCTCCATATCATCAGCTATATATATATCATGTTTATACCTCTTTAAGTATGCAGACTAAAACCTGGAGACGCACTTTAATGTTTTAGAAACGTTGAAATTTAGCTTTAAATGTCCCAAAATCTTCCCCTGCATCTACAGAGAGTCTTCAGGCTGCAGAACAAGGTGATCATTATGGTATATTTGTGTATATTTGTGTATATATGTGTATATTTGTGTATATATGTGTATATTTGTGTATATTTGTGTATATATGTGTATATTTGTGTATATCTGTGTATATCTCTGTATATCTGTGTATATCTCTGTGTATATCTGTGTATATCTGTGTATATTTGTGTATATCTGTGTATATTTGTGTATATCTGTGTATATTTGTGTATATCTGTGTATATTTGTGTATATCTGTGTATATTTGTGTATATCTGTGTATATCTGTGTATATTTGTGTATATCTGTGTATATCTGTGTATATCTGTGTATATCTGTGTATATTTGTGTATATTTGTGTATATCTGTGTATATTTGTGTATATTTGTGTATATCTGTGTATATCTGTGTATATTAGAGAGTATTTACGCGGGCAGGCCTTGACGCAGGAGGCTCCGAAGGTGAACTTGGCGTTGGGGTTGTTGACCAGGTGGTGAGTCTTTGGGTTGTAAAGTTTCAGAGGA
>NC_136911.1:23985530-23990530 GCF_949606895.1 Notothenia rossii | reverse complement strand
ATAATAATGTATAATATAATATATAATATATATAATAATGTATAATATAATATATAATATAATATATATAATAATGTATAATATAATATATAATATAATATATAATATAATATATATAATAATGTATAATATAATGTATAATATAATATATATAATAATGTATAATATAATATATAATATAATATATAATATAATATATATAATAATGTATAATATAATATATAATATAATGTATAATATAATATATATAATAATGTATAATATAATATATAATATAATGTATAATATAATATATAATATAATGTATAATATAACGTATAATATAATGTATAATATAATATATATAATAATGTATAATATAATATATAATATAATATATAATATAACGTATAATATAATATATAATATAATATATAATATAATGTATAATATAACGTATAATATAATATATAATATAATATATAATATAATATATATAATAATGTATAATATAATATATAATATAATGTATAATATAATATATAATATAATGTATAATATAACGTATAATATAATGTATAATATAATATATATAATAATGTATAATATAATATATATAATAATATATAATATAATATATAATATAATACAATATATATAATAATGTATAATATAATATATATAATAATGTATAATATAATATATAATATAATGTATAATATAATATATATAATAATGTATAATATAATATATAATATAATATATAATATAACGTATAATATAATATATATAATAATGTATAATATAATATATAATATAATGTATAATATAATATATATAATAATGTATAATATAATGTATAATATAATGTATAATATAATATATATAATAATGTATAATATAATATAATGTATAATATAATATATAATATAATATATATAATAATGTATAATATAATATATAAAATAATGTATAATATAATATATAATATAATATATAATATAACGTATAATATAATATATATAATAATGTATAATATAATATATAATATAATGTATAATATAATATATATAATAATGTATAATATAATGTATAATATAATATAATATATAATATAATGTATAATATAATATATATAATAATGTATAATATAATATATAATATAATGTATAATACAATATATATAATAATGTATAATATAATATAATATATATAATAATATATAATATAATATAATGTATATAATAATATATAATATAATATATAATATAATATATAATATAATATATAATATAATATATATAATAATATATAATATAATATAATATATATAATAATGTATAATATAATATAATGTATAATATAATATATAATATAATATATATAATAATGTATAATATAATATAATATATATAATAATGTATAATATAATATAATATATATAATAATATATAATATAATATAATATATATAATAATGTATAATATAATATAATGTATAATATAATATATAATATAATATATATAATAATGTATAATATAATATATATAATAATGTATAATATAATGTATAATATAATATATAATATAATATATATAATAATGTATAATATAATGTATAATATAATATATAATATAATGTATAATATAATATATATAATAATGTATAATATAATGTATAATCCATCCATCCATCCATCTTCTCCCGCTTATCCGTGGTCGGGTCGCGGAGGTATCAGTTCCAGCAGAGAGCCCCAAACTTTCTTTTCCCTGGCCACATCAACCAGCTCTGACTGGGGGATCCCAAGGCGCTCCCAGGCCAGAGAAGAGATATAATCCCTCCATCTGGTTCTAGGTCTACCCCTTGGTCTCTTCCCAGCTGGACGTGCCTGGAACACCTCCCTAGGGAGGCGCCCAGGTGGCATCCTAACTAGGTGCCCGAACCACCTCAACTGGCTCCTTTCGACGCGAAGGAGGAGCGGTTCAACTCCGAGTCCCTCCCGGATGACCGAACTTCTCACCTTATCCCTAAGGGAGACACCAGCCACCCTGCGGAGAAAACCCATCTCGGCCGCTTGTACCCGCGATCTCGTTCTTTCGGTCATGACCCATCCTTCAGGACCATAGGTGAGGGTAGGAACGAAAATGGCCCGGTAGACAGAGAGCTTTGCCTTTTGGCTCAGCTCCCTTTTCGTCACAACGGTGCGGTAAAGAGACTGCAGTACCGCTCCCGCTGCTCCGATTCTCCGACCCATCTCACGCTCCATTGTTCCCTCACTCGAGAACAAGACCCCGAGATACTTGAACTCCTTCACTTGGGGTAAGGACTCATTCCCTACTTGGAGTGGACAGTCCATCGGTTTCCTGCTGAGAACCATGGCCTCAGATTTGGAGGTGCTGATCCTCATCCCAGCCGCTTCACACTCGGTTGCGAACCGATCCAGTGAGTGCTGAAGGTCGCAGACCGATGAAGCCATCAGAACCACATCATCTGCAAAAAGCAGTGGTGCAATCCTTAGTCCACCGAACTGCAGACCCCCTCCCCCACGACTACGCCTCGAAATCCGATCCATGTATATTACAAACAGGATTGGTGACAAAGCGCAGCCCTGGCGGAGGCCAACCCTCACCTGAAATGGGTCCGACTTACTGCCGAGGACCCGGACACAGCTCTCGCTTTGGGAGTACAGAGATTGGATGGCCCTGAGTAGAGACCCCCTCACCCCATACTCCCGCAGCACCTCCCACAGTGACTCCCTTGGAACCCGGTCATATGCCTTCTCCAAGTCTACAAAACACATGTAGACTGGATAAGCATACTCCCAGGCACCCTCCAGGATCCTTGCGAGAGTAAAAAGCTGATCCGTCGTTCCACGACCAGGACGGAATCCGCATTGTTCCTCCTCAATCTGAGGTTCGACAATCGGCCTGACCCTCCTTTCGAGTACCTTAGAGTAAACTTTCCCGGGGAGGCTGAGTAGTGTGATGCCTCGGTAATTGGCACACACCCTCTGATCCCCCTTTTTGAAAAGGGGAACCACCACTCCGGTCTGCCACTCCTTCGGTACTGTTTCCGACTTCCACGCAACGTTGATGAGACGTGTCAACCATGACAGTCCCTCAACACCCAGAGCCTTCAGCATTTCTGGGCGGATCTCATCCACCCCCGGGGCTTTGCCACTGTGAAGTTGTTCGACGACCTCAGTGACCTCCCCCCGGGAGATTGGTGTCGATCCCCCTTCATACTCCAGCTCTGCCTCTAACATAGAGGGCGGAGTTGTCGGGTTCAGGAGTTCCTCAAAGTGCTCCTTCCAACGCCCTAACACTCCATCAGTTGAGGTCAACAACGTCCCATCCTTACTGTACACAGCTTGGATGGTTCCCTGCTTCCCCCTCCTGAGGTGTCGGACAGTTTTCCAGAACAACTTTGGTGCCGCCCGAAAGTCTTTTTCCATGTCTTCTCCGAACTTCTCCCACACCCGCTGCTTTGCCTCGGCCACGGCTGAGGCTGCTGCCCTTCGGGCCTGTCGGTACCTTGCAACTGCCTCGGGAGTCCCCCGGGATAACAAATCCCTGAAGGCCTCCTTCTTCAGTCGGACGGCTTCCCTGACCACCGGTGTCCACCAGGAGGTTCGAGGGTTACCGCCCCTTGAGGCACCTAGGACCTTGAGACCACAGCTCACCGCCGCGGCTTCGGCAATAGAGGCTTTGAACACCGACCACTCTGGTTCAATGTCCCCAACCTCCACAGGAATGCCCGAAAAGCTCCGCCGGAGGTGTGAGTTGAAGGCCTCCTGAACTTGGGCCTCCTCCAGACGTTCCCAGTTCACCCGAACTACACGTTTGGGCTTACCAGGTCTATCCAAAGGCTTCCCCCGCCACTCGACCCAACTCACCACCAGATGGTGATCAGTTGACAACTCCGCCCCTCTCTTTACCCGAGTGTCCAAAACATACGGCCTCAGGTCCGATGATACGATAACCAAATCGATCATGGACCTTCTGCCTAGGGTGCTCTGGTACCACGTACACTTATGAGCATCCTTATGTTCGAACATGGTGTTTGTTATGGCCAATCCATGACTAGCACAGAAGTCCAGTAACAAACCACCACTCCGGTTCAGATCAGGGGGGCCGTTCCTCCCAATCACTCCCCTCCAAGTGTCTCCATCATTGCCCACATGTGCGTTGAAGTCTCCCAGCAAGATTAAAGAGTCCCCTTCAGGAGCCCCATACAGGACTCTTTCCAGGGTCTCCAAGAAGGCCGTATACTCTGAACTGCTGTTGGGTGCATAAGCACACACAACAGTCAGAGTTTTCCCCCCCATAACCCGCAGGCGTAGGGAGGCAACCCTCTCGTCCACTGGGGTAGACTCCAACAACGAAGCACCCAACCGGGGACTTGTGAGTATCCCCACACCCGCCCGGCGCCTCACACCTTGAGCAACTCCGGAGAAGAATAGAGTCCAACCCCTATCCAGAAGTAAGGTTCCAGAGCCGACGCTGTGCGTAGAGGTGAGCCCAACCAGATCCAACTGGTAACGCTCCACCTCCCGCACAAGCTCCGACTCCTTCCCCCCCAGAGAGGTGACGTTCCACGTCCCCAAAGCCAGCTTCTGTCGCCCGGGTCTGGTCCGTCGAGACCCTCTGCCTTCACTGCCACCCTTCTGGCAGCGCACCCGACCCCATTGCTGTTTCCCGTAGGTGGTGGGCCCGCGGGACGGAGAAGCGGAGGTGTTGCCCACGTTGCCTTTTCGGGCTGTGCCCGGCCGGGCTCCGTGGCAAGCCCGGCCACCAGACGCTCGCCGACGAGTCCTCCTTCTGGGCCTGGCTCCAGAAGGGGACCCCGGGCTTCCTCCGGGCCGGGTATCCTCACTTCGTGTGTCGTCTTTCATGAGGTCTTTTGAACCAATCTTAGTCTGGCCCCTTGCCTGAGACCAATTTGCCATGGGAGACCCTACCAGGAACACAAGGTTCCAGACAACACAGCCCCCAGGTTCATCAGGGCACACAAACCTCTCT
>NC_136911.1:23967887-23985330 GCF_949606895.1 Notothenia rossii | reverse complement strand
CCTCTCTCTCTCCAGAACCTCTCTCTCTCCAGAACCTCTCTCTCCAGAACCTCTCTCCAGAACCTCTCTCTCCAGAACCTCTCTCTCTCTCCAGAACCTCTCTCCAGAACCTCTCTCCAGAACCTCTCTCCTCTCTCCAGAACCTCTCTCCAGAACCTCTCTCTAGAACCTCTCTCTCCAGAACCTCTCTTTAGAACCTCTCTCTCCAGAACCTCTCTCCTCTCTCCAGAACCTCTCTCTCTCCAGAACCTCTCTCCAGAACCTCTCTCCTCTCTCCAGAACCTCTCTCCAGAACCTCTCTCTAGAACCTCTCTCTCCAGAACCTCTCTTTAGAACCTCTCTCTCCAGAACCTCTCTCTCTCTCCAGAACCTCCCTCTCTCTCCAGAACCTCTCTCTCTCTCTCCAGAACCTCTCTCTCTCCAGAACCTCCCTCTCTCTCCAGAACCTCTCTCTCTCCAGAACCTCCCTCTCTCTCCAGAACCTCTCTCTCTCTCTCCAGAACCTCTCTCTCTCCAGAACCTCTCTCTCTCTCTCCAGAACATCCCTCTCTCTCCAGAACCTCTCTCTCTCCAGAACCTCTCTCTCTCTCTCCAGAACCTCCCTCTCTCTCCAGAACCTCTCTCTCTTTCCAGAACCTCTCTCTCTCCAGAACCTCTCTCTCCAGAACCTCTCTCCAGAACCTCTCTCCAGAACCTCTCTCTCCAGAACCTCTCTCTCTCTCCAGAACCTCTCTCCAGAACCTCTCTCTCTCTCCAGAACCTCTCTCCAGAACCTCTCTCCAGAACCTCTCTGCAGAACCTCTCTCCAGAACCTCTCTCTCTCCAGAACCTCTCTCCTCTCTCCAGAACCTCTCTCTCTCTCCAGAACCTCTCTCTCTCCAGAACCTCTCTCCTCTCTCCAGAACCTCTCTCTCTCTCCAGAACCTCTCTCTAGAACCTCTCTCTCCAGAACCTCTCTTTAGAACCTCTCTCTCCAGAACCTCTCTCTCTCTCCAGAACCTCTCTCCTCTCTCCAGAACCTCTCTCTCCAGAACCTCTCTCTAGAACCTCTCTCTAGAACCTCTCTCTCCAGAACCTCTCTCTCCTCTCTCCAGAACCTCTCTCTCTAGAACCTCTCTCTCCAGAACCTCTCTCTCCTCTCTCCAGAACCTCTCTCTCTAGAACCTCTCTCTCCAGAACCTCTCTCCAGAACCTCTCTCTCCAGAACCTCTCTCTCTCTCCAGAACCTCTCTCCAGAACCTCTCTCCAGAACCTCTCTCCTCTCTCCAGAACCTCTCTCCAGAACCTCTCTCTAGAACCTCTCTCTCCAGAACCTCTCTTTAGAACCTCTCTCTCCAGAACCTCTCTCCTCTCTCCAGAACCTCTCTCTCTCCAGAACCTCTCTCCAGAACCTCTCTCCTCTCTCCAGAACCTCTCTCCAGAACCTCTCTCTAGAACCTCTCTCTCCAGAACCTCTCTTTAGAACCTCTCTCTCCAGAACCTCTCTCTCTCTCCAGAACCTCCCTCTCTCTCCAGAACCTCTCTCTCTCTCTCCAGAACCTCTCTCTCTCCAGAACCTCCCTCTCTCTCCAGAACCTCTCTCTCTCCAGAACCTCCCTCTCTCTCCAGAACCTCTCTCTCTCTCTCCAGAACCTCTCTCTCTCCAGAACCTCTCTCTCTCTCTCCAGAACATCCCTCTCTCTCCAGAACCTCTCTCTCTCCAGAACCTCTCTCTCTCTCTCCAGAACCTCCCTCTCTCTCCAGAACCTCTCTCTCTTTCCAGAACCTCTCTCTCTCCAGAACCTCTCTCTCCAGAACCTCTCTCCAGAACCTCTCTCCAGAACCTCTCTCTCCAGAACCTCTCTCTCTCTCCAGAACCTCTCTCCAGAACCTCTCTCTCTCTCCAGAACCTCTCTCCAGAACCTCTCTCCAGAACCTCTCTGCAGAACCTCTCTCCAGAACCTCTCTCTCTCCAGAACCTCTCTCCTCTCTCCAGAACCTCTCTCTCTCTCCAGAACCTCTCTCTCTCCAGAACCTCTCTCCTCTCTCCAGAACCTCTCTCTCTCTCCAGAACCTCTCTCTAGAACCTCTCTCTCCAGAACCTCTCTTTAGAACCTCTCTCTCCAGAACCTCTCTCTCTCTCCAGAACCTCTCTCCTCTCTCCAGAACCTCTCTCTCCAGAACCTCTCTCTAGAACCTCTCTCTAGAACCTCTCTCTCCAGAACCTCTCTCTCCTCTCTCCAGAACCTCTCTCTCTAGAACCTCTCTCTCCAGAACCTCTCTCTCCTCTCTCCAGAACCTCTCTCTCTAGAACCTCTCTCTGCAGAACCTCTCTCCAGAACCTCTCTCTCTCCAGAACCTCTCTCCTCTCTCCAGAACCTCTCTCTCTCTCCAGAACCTCTCTCTCTCCAGAACCTCTCTCCTCTCTCCAGAACCTCTCTCTCTCTCCAGAACCTCTCTCTAGAACCTCTCTCTCCAGAACCTCTCTTTAGAACCTCTCTCTCCAGAACCTCTCTCTAGAACCTCTCTCTCCAGAACCTCTCTCTCTCTCCAGAACCTCTCTCCTCTCTCCAGAACCTCTCTCTCCAGAACCTCTCTCTAGAACCTCTCTCTAGAACCTCTCTCTCCAGAACCTCTCTCTCCTCTCTCCAGAACCTCTCTCTCTAGAACCTCTCTCTCCAGAACCTCTCTCTAGAACCTCTCTCTCTAGAACCTCTCTCTCCTCTCTCCAGAACCTCTCTCTCTATAACCTCTCCCTCCAGAACCTCTCTCTCCTCTCTCCAGAACCTCTCTCTCCTCTCTCCAGAACCTCTCTCTAGAACCTCTCTCTCTAGAACCTCTCTCTCCTCTCTCCAGAACCTCTCTCTCTATAACCCCTCTCTCCAGAACCTCTCTCTCCTCTCTCCAGAACCTCTCAGGTAACTCACCTGTCCTGAGGAGAATCACCTGAGAGAGTTTCTGCTGCTCTCTGCTGCTCAGGTACTTTTCTCTGAGTAGAGACAGATCCATGATGCTCCTGAGCGCCTCTTCCTCCTGCTCCTCCTCCTCTTCCTCACTGACCACCAGCTGCTCCTTCTTCTGGATCCCTGCAGGAGGAACACGAGTCACCTTTACCTGCACACACCTTTTACCTGCACACACCTTTTACCTGCACACACCTTTTACCTGCACACACCTTTTACCTGCACACACCTTTTCTTCAGAATAAAATAAACATATTTTCAGTATAAAAAAATATTTAAAAAAATTAAGTTTAGCAAAAAATCTGAAAAAAATGTAAAAATTGTTTTTGAATTGATCTCAAACAAATATCATGAAATACAAAATATTTTCAGAATAAAGTACAATATTTTCAGAATAAAGTAAAAAATGTGTGTGTGTGTGTGTGTGTGTGTGTGTGTGTGTGTGTGTGTGTGTGTGTGTGTGTGTGTGTGTGTGTGTGTGTGTGTGTGTGTCTTATTACCGTGCAGCAGCTCCCCTCTGGGCGTCACACAGCAAAAGCAGGAGCAGGACATCCTGTTGGCATCACACACACACACACACAGACACACACACACACACACACACACACACACACACACACACACACACACACACACACACACACACCTGCTGCTGCTGCTGGAGTTGTATTCTCTGTCAGTAGAACCAGCCACCTGCAGCATGGAGACTCGTGGCGCGTTCAAAGCCCATCTGGAAGCTGGGATTGCACAGAACCTTCATCCAGGTGAGGAGACACCTGAGGAGAGAAGAGGAGGAGGAGAACCCGTGAAGAAATGAAGGAGAAATGTAGGAGAAATCAGGAGCAGACATGTTTCTACTGCGTTACCTGTGAGGCAGGAAGCTGGACTGATGAACACACACACACACACACACACACACACACACACACACACACACACACACACACTGAGCTGTGACTTTGACTGGTGTTTAAACAGTGGAGGACGTTGTGTTGTTGACTGTTCCTTTCACACACAATCTCAGGAACAAACACAACGTCCACTATTATCAGAGAAATGTAATATTAAACACCACAACACACCTGTACACACCTGTAGACCTCTGTGTGTAGTCAGTGTGGGTCTCTTTGTGTTCTCTTTGTAGTCTTTGTGTTCTCTTTGTAGTCCTGTAGTGTCTAATAATGATGAGATTTTGACTCAACAAACATTAAAAAGGTGGCACTTTGGGCTTATCTCTATTGCATACTTGCCATCATGTCATCATATTTATTTTATTAATTTTATTAATTAATTTTATTTATTTTATTTTATTTATTTTATTTATTTTATTTATTTTATTTATTTTATTTATGAAGTACTCCTAATTTATTTATTTTAAGGGTTAATATAGTTCAAAAAAAATTGTTATATTATTTAAATAATTTAACAATCACAGTGTGGAATATTTTACACTTACATTTTATTTATTATTTCTCTGTATTATTATTTGTACTTTTTCCAAATATTCCTGCAGTTTTTAAAGTAAACGTTCAATTTTTCAAATGATTAACTTATTATTAACATCAACGAGAGACTGTGTCACTGTCTCTTTAAATAATGAACCCGTGGTCCGCTGCCCCTCTGTGTGTGTGTGTGTGTGCGTGCGCGTGTGCGTGTGTGTGTGTGTGTGTGTGTGTGTGTGTGTGTGTGTGTGTGTGTGTGTGTGTGTGTGTGTGTGTGTGTGTGTGTGTGTGTGTGTGTGTGTGTGTGAAGCATCATGGCGGCTGCTCAGGACTCCTCTCTGTTTCTGGGTTTTGACTTCAGCACTCAGCAGGTAAGCCTCCTGGTTATTTCTCACCTGAACGCGACGCTGCACGCGTGTGATAGCGCGTGCGTGTTGGCGGGCACGCACAGTTTTATAGCGGGGTTTATTCTCGCGCAGATGCGGAAATGTGTGTGCAGATTGTTGACATAGTTGCATGTGAGGGTTGTGTGCGTGTGTCTGCAGGACTTTGTACTGCACGCTGTTTACCGGAGGTACATCGAGTACTCAGATGTCTAAAGTAACTAAGTACATTTACTCAAGTACTTAAGTATAATGTTCAGGTACTTGTACTTTACGAGAGTATGTCCATGTTATGCTACTGTGTACTTCTACTCCACTACATGTATTTAATACCTTTAGTTACTTCACAGATGTGGATGAATGATGTGAAATCTAATCAAGTGTTAAATCAGACTTTAGTTCCACCTGGAGTAAATCCACCAGCTACCCTGCAGTATACAAAGTCATTCAGACTAGCTGCACCTTTACCAGCTTTGAGAACACTTTCATGATCAATCATTATAAAACATATCATATCTATTTTTCTGAAATGGACCAATCTGCACCATGACTACTTTTACTGTCTTTCACTATATTTTGATGAGAATACTTTTCTACTTTTACTTGAGGAACATTTTGAATGCAGGACTTTTACTGTAACAGAGTATTCCTACACTCTGGTACTTCTACTTTTACTCAAGTACAGGATCTGAGTACTTCTACTTTTACTCAAGTACAAGACCTGAGTACTTCTACTTTGACTCAAGTACAAGATCTGAGTACTTCTACTTTTACTCAAGTACAAGATCTGAGTACTTCTACTTTGACTCAAGTACAAGATCAGAGTACTTCTACTTTTACTCAAGTACAAGACCTGAGTACTTCTACTTTTACTCAAGTACAAGATCTGAGTACTTCTACTTTTACTTTAAACTCCTGTATTCTTTAAAAAGACGTTGCTATTTTATGTTTATATATTTGTTATTGTTATTTTTATTAATTTGTACGTCATATATTTTAACAGTTTTTATTTCAAACAGATATTTGTTTCTGTGTTTCTATAAATGTCTTCTATTTTTCATTAATTAATTGAATACTTTATATATATATATATATATATATATATATATATAAATATAAATATCTCCTGTGTTCCCCGGCAGCTGAAGGTGGTGGCGATGGATGAGAGCCTGAACGTGGTTCATCAGAACAATGTGCAGTTTGACTCAGATCTACCTGAGTTTAGGTAACACACACACACACACACACACACACACACACACACACACACACACACACACACACACACACACACACACACACCAAACATTAAACACTAATAGTAGTACTTGTTGTAGTAGTCTGTGTCTACATATGGACATGTTTCTCTAAAGGCTTAAAGAGAGAGAGAGAATGTTTGGTGGAAAAACGTTCATTTCTACAACAGAAAATGTTCCACCTTTGAAAATATTGTTCTATCATTAAAGTCTTTAATTTTGAAACCCCAGGACTCAGGGAGGGGTTCATATCCACGCTGACAGACTGACGGTCACCTCGCCTGTCCTCATGTGGGTGAAGGTAGGACCAGTTAGAGACAATTTAACATTCATATAATGAGACCAGTTAAAGAAAGACCTCACTGTCTGGTGCTGCGTTCTGATTGGCTGTCGTGTGACTGCTTCATCAGGCTCTGGACATGCTTTTGGACAAGATGAAGGAGGCGGGGTTTGATTTCTCGAGGGTTAAAGCGCTCTCTGGCAGCGGACAGGTGAACGAACTACACACAGGAATAATGTTTATATATTTGTATTTTCACTAAGATGTCAATAAAAGTACGTAAACACTGACTGACATGTTTACCTGAATGTGTGTGTGTCAGCAACACGGCAGTGTGTTCTGGACCAGAGGGGCGGCTGAGACTCTGAAGAACCTCCAACCGGACCAGAGCCTGGAGACACTGCTGCAGGTGTGTGTGTGTGTGTGTGTGTGTGTGTGTGTGTGTGTGTGTGTGTGTGTGTGTGTGTGTGTGTGTGTGTGTGTGTGTGTGTGTGTGTGTGTGTGTGTGTGTGTGTGTGTGTGTGTGTGTGTGTGTGTGTGTGTGTGTGTGTGTGTGTGTGTGTGTGTGTGTGTGTGTGTGTGTGTGTGAGGACAGAGGGTCTAAGGACAGACGGTCTGAGGACAGAGGGTCTGAGGACAGACGGTCTGAGGACACAGGGTCTGAGGACAGAGGGGCTGAGGACAGAGGGGCTGAGAACACAGGCTCTGAGGACAGAGGGTCTAAGGACAGAGGGTCTGAGGACAGAGGGGCTGAGGACAGAGGGTATGAGGACAGAGGGTATGAGGACAGAGGGGCTGAGAACACAGGCTCTGAGGACAGAGGGTCTGAGGACAGAGGGTCTGAGGACAGAGGGGCTGAGGACAGACGGTCTGAGGACAGAGGGTCTGAGGACACAGGGTCTGAGGACAGAGGGTCTAAGGACAGAGGGTCTGAGGACACAGGGTGTCGTATTGATATTCTTTACAGACTGTGAAGTCCACATGTAACATTTGTGATATTGGGCTGTATGAATAAACATTGATTGATCACCAGGACAGCTTCTCAGTGCTGGCCTCTCCTGTGTGGATGGACTCCAGCAGCAGGAAGCAGTGTGATGCTCTGCAGGAAGCAGCAGGGGGCGCTCTGAGGCTCGCTCACATCACCGGCTCCACCGCCTATGAGGTCAGTGGCAAGTTCATTAACAGTGCAATCAACACAATGCTGCATTCATTTATGTCTAACTTATTATTATAATTTTTTGCTGTTCTTAATTTCCAGTTTTTATTTATTGACTCATTTGGTCCTATATGTACCTTTTTTGTTGCAAAAGAAACAAAACATGCTGTGTGTGTGTGTGTGTGTGTGTGTGTGTGTGTGTGTGTGTGCAGCGTTTCACAGGAAATCAGATTGCCAAAGTAAGAGCGACACGACCCGAGGAATTCCAGAAAACTGAGGTTCGTCTCCAGCTTCAGTTTGAATGTTTCTCTATTTTAACTTTGCAATAAATCTGTCATATGTCTGCAAAACATTTAGTGTGTGTGTGTGTGTGTGTGTGTGTGTGTGTGTGTGTGTGTGTGTGTGTGTGTGTGTGTGTGTGTGTGTGTGTGTGTGTGTGTGTGTGTGTGTGTGTGTGTGTGTGTGTGTGTGTGTGTGTGTGTGTGTGTGTGTGTGTGTGTGTGTGTATAGAGGATCTCATTGGTCAGCAGCTTCGCGGCGTCCCTCTTCCTCGGAGGTTACGCCTCCATCGACTACAGCGACGGTACTCAGACTGTTTCATGAAATCATCAAACTTATTATTTATTGACACCAAAAAAACACCATCATTTTATTTTGTAATCATTTAAAATGTATTTTACTGTTATTTTTATATCATATTTATTGAAAATGTTTTATTATTATTGCTCTATTTGTTTTCCCTCGACACATCAGTAGAAAACATGAATGAAATATCTTGATCTATTTCCTGAGCTACGGTCGGATCGGGTTTCCTTTGTTTCATAGAGTGAACAAACTAGTGATGAGCCGATGAGCAGTTCTAAGGTTGCTCGGTCTCATTACCCACATATTGTAATGTTTGTCTAACTGTTATTACACCTACCGGACGTCAATGATGTCTCTGTTACCAACATCCCTTCTGTTATTGTATAAAGTTTGTGAACATTGTATAAGATGCACATAAAAAAAGAGTACGATGAGAAGGGCAGGGTTTCAATGTGTACTGTTCCCTTGTTGCAGATGTTTGCTCCTCCCTGTAACTGCATTGCAACTGGTGAAATGCTCTCAACTGTCTTCTAAATAAAGAATTATATATCTCTGATCTCCCCTCAGGCTCGGGGATGAACCTGCTGGACATCCGGAGCAGAAACTGGTCTCAGATCTGTTTGGAGGCGGTTTCTCCTCAGCTGGACCTCCTGCTGGGAGACCCCAAACCCTCCTCCTCCATTCTGGTGGGTGTTTCACACTCGTGAGGACAGACAGGAAGTGAGGACACCTTTTAATGTGACACCTTCCCCGTCCTGCAGGGTCCCGTCTCCTCGTACTTTGTGCAGCGATACGGTTTCTCTGAGAGCTGCAGAGTGGTGGCTTTCACCGGAGACAACCCAGGTAAGTACATATATATATATATATATATATATATATATATATATATATATATACAGATATTCATGATTTAAAAACAGAGAATAAAATCCTGAATTTAATCTCAGGAGTTTTAATTCTTCATAAATTAATCAAATTTCAGAATATTATTCAAGTACATTTGTATTTTTTTCGTACATGTTTGACATTAATAAAAACATTTCTTCACAAATACTTCCCCTGTACCTTATTAATATTTATTTGTATTGATATAATTGATATGTATTGTATCTCATCTTTTCAATGGTTCTCAAACAAAGCCTTATTGATTTATTGCTATATTTATATATTGCTTTATTGTTTTTTTTACATATTGAGTTTCTCCCTGTAATTCTGTTGTCCGACCACAAGATGGTGCTGTTGTTGTGTGAGTTTGTGTAAATGCCAACTTTCAGTTAAAATATTTACCTTTACTTACATTAAATATTCTTCCCATTCTCAGTTTTCTTTATTCTAAATATATAATAATTTCCTAAAATAAGGACTTATTCTTTCCTCTTTTACTGGTTTATTTTAGAGCTTCCCTGTTTTAATAAAAACTCTGCTCCTTTTCGATGTATCTGTCAAGCTCATTAATCTGTGTGTCTTCAGCAGAGACCTGATAATAATATATATTTCTTTACTCATTAAATGTGTTTCCTCTCCTCAGCGTCTCTGGCAGGCATGAGGCTGCAGCAGGGAGACATCGCCGTGAGTTTCATATTGTTTACGTCCAAATAGTAAATATTAAAGAAAATAAAGCTGTAGGATAAATGTAGTGACGTAGAAGTATACATAGCAGGAAATATAAATACTCAAGTAAAATAAAAGGACCTCAATCTGTAGGAAATTATAACTATTTAACGAAAATATTGAAATATAGCAAAAGAAAAAAATCAAGAAATGTGTGCGAGATGTGTTTCCCGTTGTCTGAGGTGTCAAGTTGGTTCGTGTGTGTGTGTGTGTGTGTGTGTGTGTGTGTGTGTGTGTGTGTGTGTGTGTGTGTGTGTGTGTGTGTGTGTGTGTGTGTGTGTGTGTGTGTGTGTGTGTGTGTGTGTGTGTGTGTGTGTGTGTGTGTGTGTGTGTGTGTGTGTGTGTGTGTGTGTGTGTGTGTGTGTTTACCTTTGCAGGTGAGTCTGGGCACCAGCGATACGGTGTTTCTCTGGATTGCGGATCCTCGTCCGGCCCTGCAGGGTCACGTGTTCTGTAACCCCGTCAGAGAGCAGGCCTTCATGGCTCTGCTCTGGTAACTATCTGTTTTAAATCACCGTCACACTTCTTCCTGTTCATTTCTAACATCATCAATATTTATCAGTTTTAAGAACGGCTCTCTGACGAGGGAGCGCGTCAGGAACCAGTGTGCAGGTGCATCATGGGAACTTTTCTCCGCCGCCTTGAGAGACACGCCGCTGGGAAACAGAGGAAACATTGGTGAAGCTCACTTCCTTTTACTACAAACTCACTTTTTTGTACTACTGCCTCACTTCCTTTTACTACAACCTTACTTCCTTTCACTACAACCTTACTTCCTTTCACTACAACCTTACTTCCTTTTACTACTGCCTCACTTCCTTTTACTACAACCTTACTTCCTTGTACTACAACCTCACTTCCTTTTACTACAACCTTAATTCCTTGTACTACAACCTCACTTCCTTGTACTACAACCTCACTTCCTTGTACTACAACCTCACTTCCTTGTACTACAACCTCACTTCCTTGTACTACAACCTCACTTCTTTGTACTACAACCTCACTTCCTTGTACTACAACCTTACTTCCTTTTACGACGACCTCACTTCCTTTTACTACAACCTTACTTCCTTTCACTACAACCTCACTTCCTTTTACTACTGCCTCACTTCCTTTTACTACAACCTTACTTCCTTTCACTACAACCTTACTTCCTTTCACTACAACCTCACTTCCTTTTACTACTGCCTCACTTCCTTTTACTACAACCTTACTTCCTTTTACTACTGCCTCACTTCCTTTTACTACAACCTCACTTCCTTTTACTACAACCTCACTTCCTTTTACTACTGCCTCACTTCCTTTTACTACAACCTTACTTCCTTTTACGACAACCTCACTTCCTTTTACTACAACCTTACTTCCTTTCACTACAACCTTACTTCCTTTCACTACAACCTTACTTCCTTGTACTACAACCTTACTTCCTTTCACTACAACCTTACTTCCTTTCACTACAACCTCACTTCCTTGTACTACAACCTTACTTCCTTTCACTACAACCTTACTTCCTTTCACTACAACCTTACTTCCTTGTACTACAACCTTACTTCCTTTCACTACAACCTTACTTCCTTTCACTACAACCTCACTTCCTTTTACTACAACCTCACTTCCTTTTACTACAACCTTAATTCCTTGTACTACAACCTCACTTCCTTGTACTACAACCTTAATTCCTTGTATTACAACCTCACTTCCTTTCACTACAACCTCACTTCCTTTTACTACAACCTCACTTCCTTGTACTACAACCTCACTTCCTTTTAATACAACCTCACTTCCTTGTACTACAACCTCACTTCCTTTTACTACAACCTCACTTCCTTTTACTACAACCTCACTTCCTTGTACTACAACCTCACTTCTTTGTACTACAACCTCACTTCCTTGTACTACAACCTTACTTCCTTTTACGACAACCTCACTTCCTTTTACTACAACCTTACTTCCTTTCACTACAACCTCACTTCCTTTTACTACTGCCTCACTTCCTTTTACTACAACCTTACTTCCTTTCACTACAACCTTACTTCCTTTCACTACAACCTTACTTCCTTGTACTACTGCCTCACTTCCTTTTACTACAACCTTACTTCCTTTTACTACTGCCTCACTTCCTTTTACTACAACCTCACTTCCTTTTACTACAACCTTAATTCCTTGTACTACAACCTCACTTCCTTTTACTACAACCTTAATTCCTTGTACTACAACCTCACTTCCTTTTACTACAACCTCACTTCCTTGTACTACAACCTCACTTCCTTTTACTACAACCTCACTTCCTTTTACTACAACCTCACTTCCTTGTACTACAACCTCACTTCTTTGTACTACAACCTCACTTCCTTGTACTACAACCTTACTTCCTTTTACGACGACCTCACTTCCTTTTACTACAACCTTACTTCCTTTCACTACAACCTCACTTCCTTTTACTACTGCCTCACTTCCTTTTACTACAACCTTACTTCCTTTCACTACAACCTTACTTCCTTTCACTACAACCTCACTTCCTTTTACTACTGCCTCACTTCCTTTTACTACAACCTTACTTCCTTTTACTACTGCCTCACTTCCTTTTACTACAACCTCACTTCCTTTTACTACTGCCTCACTTCCTTTTACTACAACCTTACTTCCTTTTACTACAACCTCACTTCCTTTTACTACAACCTTACTTCCTTTCACTACAACCTCACTTCCTTTCACTACAACCTCACTTCCTTTTACTACAACCTCACTTCCTTTTACTACAACCTCACTTCCTTTTACTACAACCTTACTTCCTTGTACTACAACCTTACTTCCTTTCACTACAACCTTACTTCCTTTCACTACAACCTCACTTCCTTTTACTACAACCTCACTTCCTTTTACTACAACCTTAATTCCTTGTACTACAACCTCACTTCCTTGTACTACAACCTTAATTCCTTGTATTACAACCTCACTTCCTTTCACTACAACCTCACTTCCTTTTACTACAACCTTACTTCCTTTCACTACAACCTTACTTCCTTTCACTACAACCTTACTTCCTTTTACTACTGCCTCACTTCCTTTTACTACAACCTTACTTCCTTGTACTACAACCTCACTTCCTTTTACTACAACCTTAATTCCTTGTACTACAACCTCACTTCCTTGTACTACAACCTCACTTCCTTGTACTACAACCTCACTTCCTTGTACTACAACCTCACTTCCTTGTACTACAACCTCACTTCTTTGTACTACAACCTCACTTCCTTGTACTACAACCTTACTTCCTTTTACGACGACCTCACTTCCTTTTACTACAACCTTACTTCCTTTCACTACAACCTCACTTCCTTTTACTACTGCCTCACTTCCTTTTACTACAACCTTACTTCCTTTCACTACAACCTTACTTCCTTTCACTACAACCTCACTTCCTTTTACTACTGCCTCACTTCCTTTTACTACAACCTTACTTCCTTTTACTACTGCCTCACTTCCTTTTACTACAACCTCACTTCCTTTTACTACAACCTCACTTCCTTTTACTACTGCCTCACTTCCTTTTACTACAACCTTACTTCCTTTTACGACAACCTCACTTCCTTTTACTACAACCTTACTTCCTTTCACTACAACCTTACTTCCTTTCACTACAACCTTACTTCCTTGTACTACAACCTTACTTCCTTTCACTACAACCTTACTTCCTTTCACTACAACCTCACTTCCTTGTACTACAACCTTACTTCCTTTCACTACAACCTTACTTCCTTTCACTACAACCTTACTTCCTTGTACTACAACCTTACTTCCTTTCACTACAACCTTACTTCCTTTCACTACAACCTCACTTCCTTTTACTACAACCTCACTTCCTTTTACTACAACCTTAATTCCTTGTACTACAACCTCACTTCCTTGTACTACAACCTTAATTCCTTGTATTACAACCTCACTTCCTTTCACTACAACCTCACTTCCTTTTACTACAACCTCACTTCCTTGTACTACAACCTCACTTCCTTTTAATACAACCTCACTTCCTTGTACTACAACCTCACTTCCTTTTACTACAACCTCACTTCCTTTTACTACAACCTCACTTCCTTGTACTACAACCTCACTTCTTTGTACTACAACCTCACTTCCTTGTACTACAACCTTACTTCCTTTTACGACAACCTCACTTCCTTTTACTACAACCTTACTTCCTTTCACTACAACCTCACTTCCTTTTACTACTGCCTCACTTCCTTTTACTACAACCTTACTTCCTTTCACTACAACCTTACTTCCTTTCACTACAACCTTACTTCCTTGTACTACTGCCTCACTTCCTTTTACTACAACCTTACTTCCTTTTACTACTGCCTCACTTCCTTTTACTACAACCTCACTTCCTTTTACTACAACCTTAATTCCTTGTACTACAACCTCACTTCCTTTTACTACAACCTTAATTCCTTGTACTACAACCTCACTTCCTTTTACTACAACCTCACTTCCTTGTACTACAACCTCACTTCCTTTTACTACAACCTCACTTCCTTTTACTACAACCTCACTTCCTTGTACTACAACCTCACTTCTTTGTACTACAACCTCACTTCCTTGTACTACAACCTTACTTCCTTTTACGACGACCTCACTTCCTTTTACTACAACCTTACTTCCTTTCACTACAACCTCACTTCCTTTTACTACTGCCTCACTTCCTTTTACTACAACCTTACTTCCTTTCACTACAACCTTACTTCCTTTCACTACAACCTCACTTCCTTTTACTACTGCCTCACTTCCTTTTACTACAACCTTACTTCCTTTTACTACTGCCTCACTTCCTTTTACTACAACCTCACTTCCTTTTACTACTGCCTCACTTCCTTTTACTACAACCTTACTTCCTTTTACGACAACCTCACTTCCTTTTACTACAACCTTACTTCCTTTCACTACAACCTTACTTCCTTTCACTACAACCTCACTTCCTTTTACTACAACCTCACTTCCTTTTACTACAACCTCACTTCCTTTTACTACAACCTTACTTCCTTTCACTACAACCTTACTTCCTTTCACTACAACCTCACTTCCTTTTACTACAACCTCACTTCCTTTTACTACAACCTTAATTCCTTGTACTACAACCTCACTTCCTTGTACTACAACCTTAATTCCTTGTATTACAACCTCACTTCCTTTCACTACAACCTCACTTCCTTGTACTACAACCTCACTTCCTTTTAATACAACCTCACTTCCTTGTACTACAACCTCACTTCCTTGTACTACAACCTCACTTCCTTGTACTACAACCTCACTTCCTTTTACTACAACCTCACTTCCTTTTACTACAACCTTAATTCCTTGTACTACAACCTCACTTCCTTTTACTACAACCTTAATTCCTTGTACTACAACCTCACTTCCTTTTACTACAACCTCACTTCCTTGTACTACAACCTCACTTCCTTGTACTACAACCTCACTTCCTTTTACTACAACCTCACTTCCTTTTACTACAACCTCACTTCCTTGTACTACAACCTCACTTCTTTGTACTACAACCTCACTTCCTTGTACTACAACCTTACTTCCTTTTACGACGACCTCACTTCCTTTTACTACTGCCTCACTTCCTTTTACTACAACCTTACTTCCTTTCACTACAACCTTACTTCCTTTCACTACAACCTCACTTCCTTTTACTACTGCCTTACTTCCTTTTACTACAACCTTACTTCCTTTCACTACAACCTTACTTCCTTTCACTACAACCTCACTTCCTTTTACTACTGCCTCACTTCCTTTTACTACAACCTTACTTCCTTTTACTACTGCCTCACTTCCTTTTACTACAACCTCACTTGCTTTTACTACTGCCTCACTTCCTTTTACTACAACCTTACTTCCTTTTACGACAACCTCACTTCCTTTTACTACAACCTTACTTCCTTTCACTACAACCTTACTTCCTTTCACTACAACCTCACTTCCTTTTACTACAACCTCACTTCCTTTTACTACAACCTCACTTCCTTTTACTACAACCTTACTTCCTTGTACTACAACCTTACTTCCTTTCACTACAACCTTACTTCCTTTCACTACAACCTCACTTCCTTTTACTACAACCTCACTTCCTTTTACTACAACCTTAATTCCTTGTACTACAACCTCACTTCCTTGTACTACAACCTTAATTCCTTGTATTATAACCTCACTTCCTTTCACTACAACCTCACTTCCTTTTACTACAACCTCACTTCCTTGTACTACAACCTCACTTCCTTTTAATACAACCTCACTTCCTTGTACTACAACCTCACTTCCTTGTACTACAACCTCACTTCCTTGTACTACAACCTCACTTCCTTTTACTACAACCTCACTTCCTTGTACTACAACCTCACTTCTTTGTACTACAACCTCACTTCCTTGTACTACAACCTTACTTCCTTTTACGACGACCTCACTTCCTTTTACTACAACCTTACTTCCTTTCACTACAACCTCACTTCCTTTTACTACTGCCTCACTTCCTTTTACTACAACCTTACTTCCTTTCACTACAACCTTACTTCCTTTCACTACAACCTCACTTCCTTTTACTACTGCCTCACTTCCTTTTACTACAACCTTACTTCCTTTTACTACTGCCTCACTTCCTTTTACTACAACCTCACTTCCTTTTACTACAACCTCACTTCCTTTTACTACTGCCTCACTTCCTTTTACTACAACCGTACTTCCTTTTACGACAACCTCACTTCCTTTTACTACAACCTTACTTCCTTTCACTACAACCTTACTTCCTTTCACTACAACCTCACTTCCTTTTACTACAACCTCACTTCCTTTTACTACAACCTCACTTCCTTTTACTACAACCTTACTTCCTTGTACTACAACCTTACTTCCTTTCACTACAACCTTACTTCCTTTCACTACAACCTCACTTCCTTTTACTACAACCTCACTTCCTTTTACTACAACATTAATTCCTTGTACTACAACCTCACTTCCTTGTACTACAACCTTAATTCCTTGTATTACAACCTCACTTCCTTTCACTACAACCTCACTTCCTTTTACTACAACCTCACTTCCATGTACTACAACCTCACTTCCTTTTAATACAACCTCACTTCCTTGTACTACAACCTCACTTCCTTTTACTACAACCTCACTTCTTTTTACTACAACCTTACTTCCTTGTACTACAACCTTACTTCCTTTCACTACAACCTTACTTCCTTTCACTACAACCTCACTTCCTTTTACTACAACCTCACTTCCTTTTACTACAACATTAATTCCTTGTACTACAACCTCACTTCCTTGTACTACAACCTTAATTCCTTGTATTACAACCTCACTTCCTTTCACTACAACCTCACTTCCTTTTACTACAACCTCACTTCCATGTACTACAACCTCACTTCCTTTTAATACAACCTCACTTCCTTGTACTACAACCTCACTTCCTTGTATTACAACCCATTATATTACATTTCTCTCTCTGACTTGTTATCTGTTTTGCCTCCAGGCTTTTATTTTGACAGTCAGGAGATCACGCCTCCTGCAGTCGGAGTTCATCTCTTCGACCCTCAGGACGTCCAGGTGAGTTTCTATCATCCCCTCACCTCACCTGAGCCTTTCCTATCCTCCCTGAATCACCTCTCCCCCCCTGCAGGTGTGCTCCTTCAGTCCTCAGGTGGAGGTGCGCTCGCTGATCGAGGGTCAGTTTCTGTCCCGGAGGCTCCATGCTGAGCGGCTGGGATACTCCATCAGTAAGAC
>NC_136911.1:23957887-23962887 GCF_949606895.1 Notothenia rossii | reverse complement strand
ATTCATTTTCTCTGTGAATAAATGACATTTAATTGTAAAATCCTAACGTCCTGCAGCCTGAGGGGTCAACCTGTTAATCAATTAGTCTGAAAATAACGAGCCTCGTTAGGGATTAGAGACCCTGCCCTGTCATTCATAATTTAATCATTCTGAAATAATGAAGACCCAGGTGAGACGACGTGTGTTCTCCTGAAGCTATCTGACGACACTTTGAAGATTCACTTCACAGACGTCCATCATCCGGCTGCTCCAAGGACACCAGGATCTACTTTATTTAAAGGGGACCTATCAGGCAAAATGCACCTTTGTACGTCTTGTAAACATGAATATGTGATATGTGTCCAGATTTGAACACTTCTGTGACGTCACAGAAGTGGCTCTACGGCTATTGGGCTAACTCCACCAATCAGGAGGAGACAGCCACGGACATTGCCGTTGGAAAGCGCTGGAGACGCTGTAGTACATATGCCAGGCCTGTAGATGGTGCTGTTCTCACAGAATCAGCCCATGATGCAAAGACAGTGTTAAATTGAGCGAAATGAGGAATGGATCAAATGCATGATCTGTTTGGTATTTTGACAAATAAAAAGTATAAATATGCCTCATATAGGTATGGTCCTACACTATGTTATTAACATATAGCATGATAGGTCCACTTTAAGCTTTTATTTGTCATGTGACTTGTTCGTCACTCGTTGGTCATGTGACTTGATATTTTATTTTTCAACAGGTGTGAGTTTAACAGAAACAGATCTTTAAAGTTTCCTCCAATCCTCTTCATCATTTCAGAGTGGAGTGTGTGTGTGTGTGTGTGTGTGTGTGTGTGTGTGTGTGTGTGTGTGTGTGTGTGTGTGTGTGTGTGTGTGTGTGTGTGTGTGTGTGTGTGTGTGTGTGTGTGTGTGTGTGTGTGTGTGTGTGTGTGTGTGTGTGTGTGTGTGTGTGTGTGTTCACATGCAAGTCATTTTCTCCCCGGTGACTAATGCCTCAACCACAGGAGATTGAGTTCGATTGAGAGGGTCTTTATAGTGTGTGTGTGTGTGTATGTGTGTGTGTGTGTGTGTGTGTGTGTGTGTGTGTGTGTGTGTGTGTGTGTGTGTGTGTGTGTGTGTGTGTGTGTGTGTGTGTGTGTGTAATGCGGCAAAAGAGAATGGATTCATATGAGGAGACGGGTACTGCAGAGACTGAGCCGTGTGTGTGTGTGTGTGTGTGTGTGTGTGTGTGTGTGTGTGTGTGTGTGTGTGTGTGTGTGTGTGTGTGTGTGTGTGTGTGTGTGTGTGTGTGTGTGTGTGTGTGTGTGTGTGTGTGTGTGTGTGTGTGTTTGCTCTATATAGCATTCACAGATGTGGTGGTGGGCTCTGCGCTGTCCTCAGATGATGCCCCCAGGAGAGTGTGTGTACATGTGAGTGGGCACAGATTGTCCTCAGATGCCGTCCTTATCCCCTCAGACCCCCTGCTGTGTTACTGTTTCACTGTCAGATACTTACACTATGCTCGTCATGTGACTCGTTATTAAAGAGACTTGTTCAAAATCTGTCAGTCATGTGACTTGTTGGTCACTCCTTAGTCATGAGACTTGTTGGTCACTCCTTAGTCATGTGACTTGTTGGTCACTCCTTAGTCATGTGACTTGTTGGTCACTCCTTAGTCAGGTGACTTGTTGGTCACTCCTTAGTCATGTGACTTGTTGTTCACTCCTTAGTCATGAGACTTGTTGGTAACTCCTTAGTCATGAGACTTGTTGGTCACTCCTTAGTCATGAGACTTGTTGTTCACTCCTTAGTCATGTGACTTGTTGTTAACTCATTAGTCATGAGACTTGTTGGTCACTCCTTAGTCATGAGACTTGTTGGTCACTCCTTAGTCATGTGACTTGTTGGTAACTCCTTAGTCATGAGACTTGTTGGTCACTCCTTAGTCATGTGACTTGTTGGTCACTCCTTAGTCATGTGACTTGTTGTTCACTCCTTAGTCATGTGACTTGTTGTTCACTCCTTAGTCATGAGACTTGTTGTTCACTCCTTAGTCATGTGACTTGTTGGTCACTCCTTAGTCATGTGACTTGTTGTTCACTCCTTAGTCATGAGACTTGTTGGTCACTCCTTAGTCATGAGACTTGTTGTTCACTCCTTAGTCATGAGACTTGTTGGTCACTCCTTAGTCATGTGACTTGTTGGTCACTCCTTAGTCATGAGACTTGTTGGTCACTCCTTAGTCATGTGACTTGTTGGTCACTCCTTAGTCATGAGACTTGTTGGTCACTCCTTAGTCATGAGACTTGTTGTTCACTCCTTAGTCATGAGACTTGTTGTTCACTCCTTAGTCATGTGACTTGTTGGTCACTCCTTAGTCATGTGACTTGTTGTTCACTCCTTAGTCATGTGACTTGTTGTTCACTCCTTAGTCATGAGACTTGTTGTTCACTCCTTAGTCATGTGACTTGTTGTTCACTCCTTAGTCATGTGACTTGTTGTTCACTCCTTAGTCATGTGACTTGTTGTTCTCTCCTTAGTCATGAGACTTGTTGTTCACTCCTTAGTCATGTGACTTGTTGTTCACTCCTTAGTCATGTGACTTGTTGTTCACTCCTTAGTCATGTGACTTGTTGTTCACTCCTTAGTCATGTGACTTGTTGTTCACTCCTTAGTCATGTGACTTGTTGTTCACTCCTTAGTCATGTGACTTGTTGTTCACTCATTAGTCATGTGACTTGTTGTTCACTCCTTAGTCATGTGACTTGTTGTTCACTCCTTAGTCATGAGACTTGTTGTTCACTCCTTAGTCATGTGACTTGTTGTTCACTCATTAGTCATGAGACTTGTTGTTCACTCCTTAGTCATGAGACTTGTTGTTCACTCCTTAGTCATGTGACTTGTTGGTCACTCCTTAGTCATGAGACTTGTTGGTCACTCCTTAGTCATGAGACTTGTTGTTCACTCCTTAGTCATGTGACTTGTTGTTCACTCCTTAGTCATGAGACTTGTTGTTCACTCCTTAGTCATGTGACTTGTTGGTCACTCCTTAGTCATGAGACTTGTTGGTCACTCCTTAGTCATGAGACTTGTTGTTCACTCCTTAGTCATGTGACTTGTTGTTCACTCCTTAGTCATGAGACTTGTTGTTCACTCCTTAGTCATGTGACTTGTTGTTCACTCCTTAGTCATGAGACTTGTTGGTCACTCCTTAGTCATGAGACTTGTTGTTAACTCATTAGTCATGTGACTTGTTGGTCACTCCTTAGTCATGTGACTTGTTGTTCACTCCTTAGTCATGAGACTTGTTGGTCACTCCTTAGTCATGTGACTTGTTGGTCACTCCTTAGTCATGTGACTTGTTGGTCACTCCTTAGTCATGTGACTTGTTGTTCACTCCTTAGTCATGAGACTTGTTGGTCACTCCTTAGTCATGTGACTTGTTGGTCACTCCTTAGTCATGTGACTTGTTGGTCACTCCTTAGTCATGAGACTTGTTGTTAACTCATTAGTCATGTGACTTGTTGGTCACTCCTTAGTCATGAGACTTGTTGGTCACTCCTTAGTCATGTGACTTGTTGTTCACTCCTTAGTCATGAGACTTGTTGGTCACTCCTTAGTCATGAGACTTGTTGGTCACTCCTTAGTCATGTGACTTGTTGGTCACTCCTTAGTCATGAGACTTGTTGTTAACTCATTAGTCATGTGACTTGTTGGTCACTCCTTAGTCATGAGACTTGTTGGTCACTCCTTAGTCATGAGACTTGTTGGTCACTCCTTAGTCATGAGACTTGTTGGTCACTCCTTAGTCATGAGACTTGTTGGTCACTCCTTAGTCATGAGACTTGTTGGTCACTCCTTAGTCATGTGACTTGTTGTTCACTCCTTAGTCATGTGACTTGTTGGTCACTCCTTAGTCATGTGACTTGTTGGTCACTCCTTAGTCATGAGACTTGTTGTTAACTCATTAGTCATGTGACTTGTTGTTCACTCCTTAGTCATGTGACTTGTTGGTCACTCCTTAGTCATGTGACTTGTTGGTCACTCCTTAGTCATGAGACTTGTTGTTAACTCATTAGTCATGTGACTTGTTGGTCACTCCTTAGTCATGAGACTTGTTGGTCACTCCTTAGTCATTTGACTTGTTGTTCACTCCTTAGTCATGAGACTTGTTGGTCACTCCTTAGTCATGAGACTTGTTGTTAACTCATTAGTCATGTGACTTGTTGGTCACTCCTTAGTCATGTGACTTGTTGTTCACTCCTTAGTCATGAGACTTGTTGGTCACTCCTTAGTCATGTGACTTGTTGGTCACTCCTTAGTCATGTGACTTGTTGGTCACTCCTTAGTCATGTGACTTGTTGGTTACTCTTTAGTCATGTGACTTGTTGGTCACTCCTTAGTCATGTGACTTGTTGGTCACTCCTTAGTCATGAGACTTGTTGGTCACTCCTTAGTCATGTGACTTGTTGTTCACTCCTTAGTCATGTGACTTGTTGGTCACTCCTTAGTCATGTGACTTGTTGGTCACTCCTTAGTCATGTGACTTGTTGGTCACTCCTTAGTCATGAGACTTGTTGGTCACTCCTTAGTCATGTGACTTGTTGGTCACTCCTTAGTCATGAGACTTGTTGGTCACTCCTTAGTCATGAGACTTGTTGGTCACTCCTTAGTCATGAGACTTGTTGGTCACTCCTTAGTCATGTGACTTGTCATTAATCGTGTGACTTGTTCGACTTGTTTGCTGTGAGGTTGTTTACATGATGCTAATTAGCGGCTATTGCTAACCAAGCTTTGGCCCAAACATGGTCACTTCCTGCTGCAGAAAGGAAGATGGTCACAGCAATCTAAGTTTAAAAACTGTAGTGTGTGTGTGTGTGTGTGTGTGTGTGTGTGTGTGTGTGTGTGTGTGTGTGTGTGTGTGTGTGTGTGTGTGTGTGTGTGTGTGTGTGTGTGTGTGTGTGTGTGTGTGTGTGTGTGTGTGTGTGTGTGTGTGAGAGAGAGAGTGAGTCATGCTATAGGTTCATCTGA
>NC_136911.1:23940387-23952887 GCF_949606895.1 Notothenia rossii | reverse complement strand
CCGCTCGCTGCAGTGACAGATAATCAAACGCCACATTAAACTTTAAAGCTGCAAACAAACACAGGAAATGGCTTCAGGTGGAGAAAGGAGGAAGAGAGGGTTTCTGTGGTCAAACATGGTGCAGAGAAAGTCCTCCAGATGAGCACGTTTTCTACTGCTCTGTATTCAGAGGGACATTTTGTACTTTATAGCTTTTGTAACAATAAGCTGTAGTGCAGCTAAGACATTAAAATGCATCATACATGAACATTAGATCGGCTTCACTGTTCCAACATTTGGGATAACAAGGCATTGCACCAATATAAAAACAAATCAGTTAGTTTAGCGTTAGCGCTTCTTCGTTAATAATAAGACTTGGCAGAAGAAGTTTGCTGATTGTTATGGTCTTATTGTTTGTGGTTTTTCCATCATTTGTTCCTATTGTTGTTTACATTGCACCCCACACTCATTTACTTCAAGTGTTATTAAATATGAACTGAATATTATAATGCAATCAGCATCGAGCCTCAAGTAGCACCGACGCTAATGTTCTGCTTGTGTGTGATCAGAATGCAGATTTAGATCTCACACACACACACACACACACACACACATACACACACACACACACACACACATACACACACACACACACACACACACACACACACACACACACACACACACACACAAACACACATACACATACACATAGGCCTACACTTTTCAAATTATACAAAACTGACCAGTGGCATGGGGAACTCAGAGGAGGAACTGGGGAGTTTATTTACTTAAGAATTTCTGATTAAATTCACGATTGTTTAGTTAATAATGTTGTTTTGAACAGGCAAATCAAGTCCAAACCCAACCATTAGGACCCAGAACTGCATGTGTATTATACTGCATCTTTAAAAAGTTAGATTTAATTACTTTATCTTTAACTTTGCAAACCTTAAATGTTTGGTTTATCTCCGGAAATGAGTGGAAGTGCGTTAAACACAAGAGTGAGTGTGTAGCACTTTATATATACAGTCTGCTCTGTTTGCCTTTAGCTAGATATTAGCTGTTATAGATGAGCTGTTAGCCTTTAGCTAGATATTAGCTGTTAGAGATGAGCTGTTAGCCTTTAGCTAGATATTAGCTGTTAGAGATTAGCTGTTAGCTTTAGCTAGATATTAGCGGTTAGAGATTAGCTGTTAGCTTTATATTAGCTGTTAGAGATTAGCTGTTAGCCTTTAGCTGTTAGACATTAGCTGTTAGCATTTAGCTGTCAGGCATTAGCTGTTAGCCTTTAGCTAGATATTAGCTGTTAGACATTAGCTGTTAGCCTTTAGCTGTTAGACATTAGCTGTTAGCCTTTAGCTGTTAGACATTAGCTGTTAGCCTTTAGCTAGATATTAGCTGTTAGACATTAGCTGTTAGCCTTTAGCTGTTAGACATTAGCTGTTAGCCTTTAGCTGTCAGGCATTAGCTGTTAGCCTTTAGCTAGATATTAGCTGTTAGACATTAGCTGTTAGCCTTTAGCTGTTAGACATTAGCTGTTAGCCTTTAGCTGTCAGGCATTAGCTGTTAGCCTTTAGCTAGATATTAGCTGTTAGCCTTTAGCTGTCAGGCATTAGCTGTTAGCCTTTAGCTAGATATTAGCTGTTAGCCTTTAGCTGTCAGGCATTAGCTGTTAGCCTTTAGCTGTCAGGCATTAGCTGTTAGCCTTTAGCTAGATATTAGCTGTTAGACATTAGCTGTTAGCCTTTAGCTGTTAGACATTAGCTGTTAGCCTTTAGCTGTCAGGCATTAGCTGTTAGCCTTTAGCTAGATATTAGCTGTTAGCCTTTAGCTGTCAGGCATTAGCTGTTAGCCTTTAGCTAGATATTAGCTGTTAGCCTTTAGCTGTCAGGCATTAGCTGTTAGCCTTTAGCTGTCAGGCATTAACTGTTAGCCTTTAGCTAGATATTAGCTGTTAGACATTAGCTGTTAGCCTTTAGCTGTTAGACATTAGCTGTTAGCCTTTAGCTGTCAGGCATTAGCTGTTAGCCTTTAGCTAGATATTAGCTGTTAGCCTTTAGCTAGATATTAGCTGTTAGACATTAGCTGTTAGCCTTTAGCTGTCAGGCATTAGCTGTTAGCCTTTAGCTAGATATTAGCTGTTAGCCTTTAGCTAGATATTAGCTGTCAGACATTAGCTGTTAGCCTTTAGCTGTCAGACATTAGCTGTTAGCCTTTAGCTGTCAGACATTAGCTGTTAGCCTTTAGCTTTCAGACATTAGCTGTTAGCCTTTAGCTCTTAGCCTTTAGCTGTTAGACAGTAAGCAGCCAGAGGATCGAGGTACCTTAATGTTGCTTTGTGATTCGTTCAAGCTATATTCATTAAAAAGTAAGAAGTATTTTCTGAAAGAGCTATTTAGATCCTGCATCAAAAGTACTAATTCCACCCTGAAAATATTACACTGCACCAAATAGTCCTGCATTTAAATCCTCTCCAAGTAAAAGTATGATAATATTATCTGAAAAATTTAGTTTAAGTACTTGTAGTACCTGTTTCCAGCTTTGTGAAGATAGCAGTAGGAGTGTGTTCAATCATTTCCCACACAAATAATACTTGATATCACACCTTTAGTGTTAGAAAAGGAACAGGAGTCATTGCACTGTCCTCCTGTGTTAAAAACAAGTGTGTGTGTGTGTGTGTGTGTGTGTGTGTGTGTGTGTGTGTGTGTGTGTGTGTGTGTGTGTGTGTGTGTGTGTGTGTGGCTTCATATATACAGTGTGTGGTGTATGTCTTCATGCAGCTCTTTAATATTTCAGCTGAGTGTTTGCGCTCTCAGCAGGAGGCCAGCCTCGTTCTGCAGAACTTCATCACTGTTGCTGTTCAACATGCAGAGACTTCATTATCATACGTGAGAGACCAAACTGCTGCCAGGAATCAGGTCAGAGCAGATCAGCTGAAGTGTTGTGGCTCCTCCAATATACCCTCATTAAAACCAACCCAGTCTCACGGCATTTCGTGTTATAGTCACGACATTTAATCTATTGATTCGTGTTCACCAACACGATTTCCCCCTTTTTAAAAAGCAATGTATTTCTATTGGCAGTATGTTTCGTGCCTGTACCACGTCTTTTTGTCCGGTCGGGTCTTGGAAGACCGGAAGCTTTGTGATTCATAAAAACATTTTCTTACTCAATATCTTATTGTATAGAGAGCCGCAGTGACGCGTCGTAAAACCCGGAAGTAAGTTAGCATTTTTAGCACTTCCGGTTCCTTCCTCAAAAAGCAATGCATTTTTTCCATAGGGTTTTGGAAAATAGCTCGAAATCAGGTCTGTGGTTGAAACAAATTTAAGAGATAAATCACGTTTTGTTCTACGACATTAAATCCATCAGCAGTGACCCCACTGGGGATTTTTGAAGAGTTTATGTGTCTGAAAAACGATGGTTGTTACCGAGTGGCTGAATAGGACTACAGAAATTGTCGAGGCCGTTGTACGTCATTACGCCGAACACGTAAACACTCCCGCTAAGTTTGTTTTCCCCTGTGTTCTTCTTGAAAGCAAGTACCTGCCTATCTTTAGTATCTGTATATCTATATCTGACCATTAGAATCTGTATTTTTGAAATTGTCGTTTTTAACACCGTAGTTTTACAAATTATAGAATAATTAATTACCAGTGTTTTCCAATTTTACTCGGCAGTTCGTTTCGTTAGCTAACGTTAGCTAAAGCTAGCGCTACTAGTTAGCTACGCAATGGTTTGTTGCTTTGCTCCGGGTTGCAGCCACAGGTCTTCGCATGAAACGTGCTTGTTCTATCGTTTCCCGGCCAATGTTTTCCAAAGGAGAGTCTGGATTCGTGCCATGAGGTAAGCTGACGTTACATTTTTGTCCATGTCACGGTGAAATGTAAATAATGGGTAGTGACTGTATCGCCGTTTTAGAGATGGCGCTGCTGAAAAGACCGCAACACAAGTAAAGATAATGAATACATCCTATTAAAACCTGTGTGGCTTATATGATAAGTCTAATTAGTGCAAGCAGCATAACGTTTCACCATGTAACTAAAGATTGTAGTCAGGGAAATCAGTTTGACATATTGAACTAATAACAAATCACCTCTGGCTGGCAGAGAACTCTCTGCTCCATAGCTTCTCTTGGACGTAAAATCACATGTACATTTTACATTTATATTCAATTTAATATTCCATCCCTCACATTCTTTTGTATATATAATAACTTATATTTTGTTTTTCTTGTTATGCTGCTGCAACACAAACATTTCCCAAATTGGGATCAATACAGTAATATCTTAATTAAGAAATATAACTATTATAATTAGTGTAGCAGCTGACACCTATTTTCAATATGGATTAATCTACCATTTATTTCTTTAGTTCAATTTTCATCTATAAAAAATGTCAAAATAGTGAAAATGTTCACAAGACTTATCAAAGTGCAAGGTTATATCTTTAGATGTTTTGTTTTAGCCTATGTACTGTATGTCTTAATGCTCTTACATGTGACGGTGTGACTTCCATGAAACTAATATGTTATATCTTCCCAACAGACGAGCTGACAGGAAACCTAACACTCTAACAACCACAACATTGCAAAGGCGAGTAAAAACAATTCACAATTTTTTTATTTCTTCTTCCTTGCAGTGAGGTGAAGCTGACCTTGCACTTGGTGCCAGTAAGGATGTTCCTCACGCAGGCTGAATGTTTCTCCTTCCTTACTGACACAGAAGCCCTTGATTTGCAATGCTTCACTAATTGTCATTTCCCTGGCTCCGTAGGGACACTTTAGCCACAAATCTGACTCATGGACCTGCATCTGGGTTGCAGTGGTGAATGCCCTGACGCCCTCACATTCATTCATAGTCCCCCACTGTACAGACAAAACACCATCAAGGGCCTGTTGTTGCCCTAGCACCCTGGCAATAAAGGAAGCAGTCACACGCTTTGACCTCAGGACAGCTCCAAAGTTGCTGGCAGTCAACCTTCCTTTCCTGAACAAATGCCAGTTTGGGTTGGTTCGCTGACCAGTGGTAGCCACCTGAATTGCCCTCTGTTGCTCTTCAGACAATGCCATGCTTGCCACAATTGCCTCAGGTCCCTGATGCCCAACAGATTTGATCATTTCAGGAACAGTAAGTGTTTCCAAGCCGCAGTGTTCCTCTTCTGGCTCGGGGGAGAGAAGCCAAGAAATTCCTGAGAACCTGCCCCCGAGTCTGTCCCTCAGCCAGTCACGATCTTCGGAGGTGGGCTCTCTTGTGAGCGGGTTAAATTAGTTATTGGTTTCAACAGTCACATTAAAACAGTTACTAAATCAGCTTACTATCACCTAAAGAATATATCTAGGATTAAAAGACTAATGTCACAGCAGGATTTGGAAAAACGTGTCCATGCTTTTATCTTCAGTAGACTGGACTACTGCAATGGTGTCTCCACGGGTCTCACTAAAACATCTATTAGAAAGCTGCAGCTGATTCAGAACACCGCTGCTCGAGTCCTTACCAGCACTAAGAAAGTGGATCACATCACTCCTGTTCTGAAGTCTTTACTCTGGTTCCTCACTAACACTAAGAGAGTGGATCACATCACTCCTGTTCTGAAGTCTTTACTCTGGTTCCTCACTGACACTAAGAAAGTGGATCACTCCTGTTCTGAAGTCTTTACTCTGGTTCCTCACTGACACTAAGAAAGTGGATCAGTCCTGTTCTGAAGTCTTTACTCTGGTTCCTCACTGACACTAAGAAAGTGGATCACTCCTGTTCTGAAGTCTTTACTCTGGTTCCTCACTGACACTAAGAAAGTGGATCACTACTGTTCTGAAGTCTTTACTCTGGTTCCTCTCTAACACTAAGAAAGAGGATCACATCACTCCTGTTCTGAAGTCTTTACTCTGGTTCCTCACTGACACTAAGAAAGTGGATCACATCACTCCTGTTCTGAAGTCTTTACTCTGGTTCCTCACTGACACTAAGAAAGTGGATCACATCACTCCTGTTCTGAAGTCTTTACTCTGGTTCCTCACTGACACTAAGAAAGTGGATCACATCACTCCTGTTCTGAAGTCTTTACACTGGTTCCTCACTGACACTAAGAAAGTGGATCACTCCTGTTCTGAAGTCTTTACTCTGGTTCCTCACTAACACTAAGAAAGTGGATCACATCACTCCTGTTCTGAAGTCTTTACTCTGGTTCCTCACTGACACTAAGAAAGTGGATCACTCCTGTTCTGAAGTCTTTACTCTGGTTCCTCACTGACACTAAGAAAGTGGATCACATCACTCCTGCTCTGAAGTCTTTACTCTGGTTCCTCACTGACACTAAGAAAGTGGATCACATCACTCCTGTTCTGAAGTCTTTACTCTGGTTCCTCACTGACACTAAGAAAGTGGATCACTCCTGTTCTGAAGTCTTTACTCTGGTTCCTCACTGACACTAAGAAAGTGGATCAGTCCTGTTCTGAAGTCTTTACTCTGGTTCCTCACTGACACTAAGAAAGTGGATCACTCCTGTTCTGAAGTCTTTACTCTGGTTCCTCACTGACACTAAGAAAGTGGATCACTACTGTTCTGAAGTCTTTACTCTGGTTCCTCTCTAACACTAAGAAAGAGGATCACATCACTCCTGTTCTGAAGTCTTTACTCTGGTTCCTCACTGACACTAAGAAAGTGGATCACATCACTCCTGTTCTGAAGTCTTTACTCTGGTTCCTCACTGACACTAAGAAAGTGGATCACATCACTCCTGTTCTGAAGTCTTTACTCTGGTTCCTCACTGACACTAAGAAAGTGGATCACATCACTCCTGTTCTGAAGTCTTTACACTGGTTCCTCACTGACACTAAGAAAGTGGATCACTCCTGTTCTGAAGTCTTTACTCTGGTTCCTCACTGACACTAAGAAAGTGGATCACATCACTCCTGCTCTGAAGTCTTTACTCTGGTTCCTCACTGACACTAAGAAAGTGGATCACATCACTCCTGTTCTGAAGTCTTTACTCTGGTTCCTCACTGACACTAAGAAAGTGGATCACATCACTCCTGTTCTGAAGTCTTTACTCTGGTTCCTCACTGACACTAAGAAAGTGGATCACATCACTCCTGTTCTCAAGTCTTTACTCTGGTTCCTCACTAACACTAAGAAAGTGGATCACATCACTCCTGTTCTGAAGTCTTTACTCTGGTTCCTCACTGACACTAAGAAAGTGGATCACATCACTCCTGTTCTGAAGTCTTTACTCTGGTTCCTCACTGACACTAAGAAAGTGGATCACTCCTGTTCTGAAGTCTTTACTCTGGTTCCTCACTGACACTAAGAAAGTGGATCACTCCTGTTCTGAAGTCTTTACTCTGGTTCCTCACTGACACTAAGAAAGTGGATCACTCCTGTTCTGAAGTCTTTACTCTGGTTCCTCACTGACACTAAGAAAGTGGATCACATCAGTCCTGTTCTGAAGTCTTTACTCTGGTTCCTCACTAACACTAAGAAAGTGGATCACATCACTCCTGTTCTGAAGTCTTTACACTGGTTCCTCACTGACACTAAGAAAGTGGATCACTCCTGTTCTGAACTCTTTACTCTGGTTCCTGACTGACACTAAGAAAGTGGATCAGTCCTGTTCTGAAGCCTTTACTCTGGTTCCTCACTGACACTAAGAAAGTGGATCACTCCTGTTCTGAAGTCTTTACTCTGGTTCCTGACTGACACTAAGAAAGTGGATCACTCCTGTTCTGAAGTCTTTACTCTGGTTCCTCACTAACACTAAGAGAGTGGATCACATCACTCCTGTTCTGAAGTCTTTACTCTGGTTCCTCACTAACACTAAGAAAGTGGATCAGTCCTGTTCTGAAGTCTTTACTCTGGTTCCTCACTGACACTAAGAAAGTGGATCACTCCTGTTCTGAAGTCTTTACTCTGGTTCCTCACTGACACTAAGAAAGTGGATCACATCACTCCTGTTCTGAAGTCTTTACTCTGGTTCCTCACTGACACTAAGAAAGTGGATCACATCTCTCCTGTTCTGAAGTCTTTACTCTGGTTCCTCACTGACACTAAGAGAGTGGATCACATCACTCCTGTTCTGAAGTCTTTACTCTGGTTCCTCACTGACACTAAGAAAGTGGATCACATCACTCCTGTTCTGAAGTCTTTACTCTGGTTCCTCACTGACACTAAGAGAGTGGATCACATCACTCCTGTTCTGAAGTCTTTACTCTGGTTCCTCTCTGACACTAAGAAAGTGGATCACTCCTGTTCTGAAGTCTTTACACTGGTTCCTCACTGACACTAAGAAAGTGGATCACTCCTGTTCTGAAGTCTTTACACTGGTTCCTCACTAACACTAAGAAAGTGGATCACATCACTCCTGTTCTGAAGTCTTTACTCTGGTTCCTCTCTGACACTAAGAAAGTGGATCACTCCTGTTCTGAAGTCTTTACACTGGTTCCTCACTGACACTAAGAAAGTGGATCACTCCTGTTCTGAAGTCTTTACACTGGTTCCTCACTGACACTAAGAAAGAGGATCACATCACTCCTGTTCTGAAGTCTTTACTCTGGTTCCTCACTGACACTAAGAAAGTGGATCACTCCTGTTCTGAAGTCTTTACTCTGGTTCCTCACTGACACTAAGAAAGTGGATCACTCCTGTTCTGAAGTCTTTACTCTGGTTCCTCACTGACACTAAGAAAGTGGATCACATCACTCCTGTTCTGAAGTCTTTACTCTGGCTTCCTGTGTGTCAAAGAATAGATTTATAAATACTGCTGCTGTTTATAAAGCACTGAATGGTTTAGGACCAAAATGCATTTGTGACCTCCTGCTAAATGATGAACCATCCAGATCTCTCAGGTCTTCAGGGACTGGTCAGCTTTCTGTCCCCAGAGTCAGAACTAAACATGGAGAAGCAGCGTTCAGTTATCATGCTCCAAATATCTGGAACAAACTCCCAGAAACCTGCAGGTCCGCTGCAACGAAGACTACTTTTAAATCCAGGCTGAAGACTTTTCTTTTTGTCGCTGCTCTTAATTGAACTATTCATATCTTAAACTGCACTGTAACTTTTATCCATGTATTTTTTCTTTTAATGTTTATTTTCTTTTCTTAATGTCTTTCATTTTTTGTAAAGCATTTTGAATTGCCTTGTGTTGAAAGTGCTATATAAATAAACTTGCCTTGCCTAATAAAGACTTCATGTGACACATACAATTGATTTGTTGATGGGAATGTATGTGAATAAATTAACTTGGTCTTAAAAGGTTAACGGTACTCTTGCTATCAATACTCACCGACACTATAAACCTTGTCCCTCATGCTAGCCCTGACAACACCGGTGAGCACACCTTCATCTAGGCTGCACTGTAACGTGTCCTGACTTGTAGTGGTTCTCTCCTCTATCTACACTCTTCTTGTCATCTTTGTAAAACGATATCAGACTGGTAATTGACACAGCCATGACTTCTAGTTCAATTCAGTGTTTTTGTTAAAATATGCAAGCGCGCGAAAGTCAAAGTCAGCTTTATTGTCAAAAATTCTACATGTGTTATATATCCAGAAATATCGTTTCCCACAGTGTGACATGTATACATTAAACAAAAAGGGCCTAGATAACCGGGGAATACAGTTTAAAATGTTAATATATTTAAAGTGTTCAAAGTGCAGTTTCAGTGCAAGTCAGTTGAAACGATCTTAAGTTGGCGTGACGTTGAAGTCGTGCGACCCTGCTGCTGTACTGGCTTGTAGTTCGTTTATAGCATAACGTTAGCATTTCGCTTTTGGCGACTAGATTTATGATTCAAAAATTATAAAAGTAAGTTGACATGTGGAGATTATCCGGCTGAACAAAACGTGATCCCTCTCTTAAATGTGTGTCAACCACAGACCTGATTTCGAGCTATTTTCCAAAATCCTATGGAGAATTTGCATTGGTTTTTCAAGAAGGAACCGGAAGAAGTTTACTTCTGGTTTTAACGACGCGTCACTGCGGTTCTTGTTATGTTATCTGTTAGCCATTAGTTGTTAGCTGTTATCTATTAGCTTTAAGATGTTCTTCCTAAACGTGTTAGCAGTTAGCTGCTATCTGTTAGCCATTAGCTGTTAGCTGTTATCTATTAGCTGTTAGCTTTAAGATGTTAATCATAAACGTGTTAGCTGTCAGCCATTAGCTGTTATCTGTTAGACATTAGTTGTTAGCTTAGCTGTTAGCAGCCAGAAAACAAGGACCCTTAATTTAGCATTGTGATGATTTAAAGCTCTATTCATAAAAAAATGGATATCTGGCAAATTAAAAATAAGATGTTATCCAGTTACCTAGTTCACTTAAATGGATATCTTAAAAATCCAGATGTTTCCACAGCAATATAAATGGATATTAAAGAGGTAATTATGACCTGTTTAGCCTCCCAACAGAAACCATCATGCTACCAGTAATAATGTAGAGTGTGTTGAAGCACATGGGATTCGTTGGTCTGTTTTTGAATGTGGTATTCATATTCAATGAATTTCACTGCTATTAGTATCAAATACTTAATTTCTGGTATCTTTAACAAACCAGAAATAGCTGCCCTCTTTCTCTCCGTGTTTCTTTTATTCACTTCGACCCAGTACCTGTTTCTATTATTGGTTCTTCTGCAGCTCTTCACAAGTCTTCCTGACACACAGTCGGCACAAAAGCAGAGGAAACTTCATCTTCCCTCTCTGAGTCTCTCACAAGGCCGCCGATCATCTTAAAGACGTTACATAAAGCCTTATATAACAGTAAGGGTAGAGAGAGAGAGAGGGTGAGATACAGGAAGTGGGTTTAATACTCTGCAGAAATCCCTGTTAGGTTTCTGAGGATATAGACACTCAATCTGGTTTCTAGCTGGGGTTTGGGTGTGAGCATGTGCAGAAAAACCCCCATAATTCTTTAATACACCACCATATCCATCCAATATGATTATTAATCATTAATCATAATCCACTATTACACCAGCATTCTTCGACATAACACCATATTATTACATCATTTCAATATTTATCCAATATAACACTATTATTCCAAGATAACTGTTCGGGGTGAGTGAAGCAGGCAGGACCCAAATGCAGATTTCACAGAAAATACCTTTATTTCAAAGTTTACATGGTAACAAACAGAACACTACCCCGTGAACACAGTCAAAGACAAACAAGGATCTCACAAAGACTAACAGGAAAACGAACCTAAATGCACACAGGACTAATGAAAGAAACAAGAGACAGGTGAGGAGGGAGGAGAAGACACAGGGGCACCAGGTGAACACAATCAGGAAATCAGGTAGGAGGGAACACACAGACAGGAAACCTGAAGTTACCGACTGTAACTCCAGCTTCTATGAGTGTTGGCGAAGCCCTCTAAGGCTATCGCTATTGGGTAATCCCCTGCACACCCGCGCAGCACTGAAACACTTGTAGTCCACGCCCACCCGCAAGGTGGGCCCCGCCCTCGGGCTCCCTTCCGGTATAAATAGGAAGGAGGCCCGACAATCTGCTCCCACACAAAATAACTTTTCTTCAGCTATTTGTGGAGCCAGTGGGGCCTTATGGCGCATTTCCACTGCAGCGGGTAGCCCTGTTTAAGCGTCCTCAAGCGGCCAGGCCAGTTTTTGGTGGCCTTTCCATGTAGCGCAGCACCGGCTAGCGGCTACTTTTTCCCTCTTTTTCCGGCCAGGGCCAGGGCTGAACTAGTGACGTCAACACTCTCGACTGCCGATTGGAACATTCCCGAACAACGGGTGATGGCAGTGTTCAGTCCACAACATCGAACATTGTTGTTCTGTTTATACATGTTATTCTTCTACCCTCGTGTGACCTGCACCTGTCCTGTGTTTTTTCCTTATTGCTAATTATTATCTTATTGTCACCCAGGCAAGAGGAAACGAGGAGGAGAGGATCGGGCCCAGCAGGAACGGCACTTGGACTGGGCCAAAGCGTCTGATGAGCGGAGATGGGAGTTGGATGCAGCCTTAAGAAGATAGGAGGCCGTCTTGAGAAGGGAGGAGGCCGTCTGGAGAAGGGAGGAGGCCGTCTGGAGAAGGGAGGAGGCCGTCTGGAGAAGGGAGGAGGCCGTCTGGAGAAGGGAGGAGACCGTCTGGAGAAGGGAGGAGGCCATCTGGAGAAGGGAGGAGGCCGTCTGGAGAAGGGAGGAGACCGTCTGGAGAAGGGAGGAGGCCGTCTGGAGAAGGGAGGAGGCCATCTGGAGAAGGGAGGAGGCCGTCTGGAGAAGGGAGGAGACCGTCTGGAGAAGGGAGGAGGCCGTCTGGAGAAGGGAGGAGACCGTCTGGAGAAGGGAGGAGACCGTCTGGAGAAGGGAGGAGGTCGTCTGGAGAAGGGAGGACGTTGCAGCCGACGTGGCCCGTCTCCTCCGTGATACTTCTAATAACCTTAATAGTTATTGTACATATTATATATTTTTTATCTAGTTAATTTTTAAATGCAACATTTGTACTTTCTTGTTTATTTATTTTCTTTAAAATGTTCATTTTATTTTAATTTGTATAATGCCATGTATATT
>NC_136911.1:23927887-23930387 GCF_949606895.1 Notothenia rossii | reverse complement strand
GAGAGAGAGAGCGAGAGAGCGAGAGAGAGAGAGAGAGAGAGAGAGAGAGAGAGAGAGAGAGAGAGAGAGAGAGAAGGGGAAAGAGAAAGAGAGAGAGAAGGGGAAAGAGAAAGAGAGAGGAGAGGAAAGAGAGGATAGCAGACACAGAGGGGAGAGAACGGGAGCGAGAGAGAGGGGGAGAAAGGAGCTGGTCAGCGGGTTGATCCACACACACGCCGCCTGAGAGGCTCCTTTTTCGGCCACAGACACTGACCCCGGGGCCGAGGAACCAGGCTGGAGCTCCGGAATCGAGGGGAACTTCTGCTGCCTTTGGAGGAGGATTATTACACACACACTGCATACACACACACACACACACACACACACACACACACACACACACACACACACACACACACACACACACACACACACACACACACACTATACTGCACACACTCCTGGATTTACACACTTCTTGGATGTAGGAGGGGGTCTCGGAGCTGCAGCGGGAAACATGTGTCTCTCCTGGCTGACTGTCGGAGCACTTCTGCTGGGAACTTTGTGTGCAGGTGAGAGGCTGTTTGCTCTGGAGGGACGGGGGTGTTGCAACACTGCAGCGTGCACAAACAACACACACGCACACGCACACACACACTCCAGGCTTTATTGTAGAGAAAGCTGCAGATTCTGTACAGAATGCTGTAGTATTGTGCAGCACACGGCGGTGCATGCTGAGATAATAAATGTGTGTGTGTGCATGGTATTCCGGATTAACACAGGGAGACATGTTCACCTGTGTGTGTGTGTGTGTGTGTGTGTGTGTGTGTGTGTGTGTGTGTGTGTGTGTGTGTGTGTGTGTGTGTGTGTGTGTGTGTGTGTGTGCGCGTGTGTGTGTGTGTGTGTGTGTGTGTGTGTGTGTGTGTGTGTGTGTGTGTGTGTGTGGAATATGATGGGATTCATGCTGCTGTTAGAGGGCTTCAACGTGTCCTCATTTTGCACCGAAACGAGCCTCCAGTGCAGGAATCGCTGCAAATCGTGTGTGTATGCAGGAGTGGTTGCATGCATGCATGCATGCGTGTGTGTGTGTGTGTGTGTGTGTGTGTGTGTGTGTGTGTGTGTGTGTGTGTGTGTGTGTGTGTGTGTGTGTGTGTGTGTGTGTGTGTGTGTGTGTGTGTGTGTGTGTGTGTGTGTGTGTGTTTCCATGTGTGTACATATGAAGGGAACATCTGAGGACATTGTGTGTATGTGTGTGTGTGTGGGGATCAGTATTTTGCAGCTCTGCAGGAGTCACCTGAGTCCAGCTGCATTCACTGTCGTGTGTGTGTGTGTGTGTGTGTGTGTGTGTGTGTGTGTGTGTGTGTGTGTGTGTGTGTGTGTGTGTGTGTGTGTGTGTGTGTGTGTGTGTGTAGCTCTATTGTCTGCTCTGGCACGCACACGGATCGATCATCAGACCGCTCCACCGGAAACAGTTTTATTTATTTATTTGTAAATATGTTTTCAAATGTTGTCTCCTCTCGTGCACGCGCTTTTTACTACATGGGGGGTGCATGAATGGAGGTGCGCGCTCACGTGGCTCGTAGTAGTGGGGAGGAGGCGTGTGCGCGTGCGTGCTGGAAAAATACTACACAGTCACATGCAGGGAATCAAATCTCCCATCATCTGTGAGGCTGTGGTGGTGTGGATATCTCTATAAATATTGTTGTTGTTGTTGTTATTATTATTATTATGGTGATGCCACTAACAGGTTGTTTATTGTTGTTTTTCTGTTGTATTTGTATTTATTGTGATGGTCAACAAAACTTTGCTGTTTATTTTATGTTTGTATTTAAGTGATTGCTTTTAATAGTATTTTTTTTTTTTATCACATTTCTGCAATGTTCATAGAATATTTAGGTGATATGTTCTTAAAGTATATCCATATTATTTTCTTTATTATTTCCATAGTATACTGGTCAACATTTATATAATTCAAATGATATTTCAGTCATATTTATTAACATATTGTTCTTTATTTATCCCATAGTATTCACCTAATTCTCTTATATTTCCCTTATATTTTGGTTTAGCATTTATAGTAGTATAGTCATATTTATATACTACATCATATTATTTAAAAAAGTATTAAGGGTTGAAAAAAGGCAGAATATTTCATGAGAAACAAATCTATTTATTATTAAATATTGCATTGTTATATATAACTGCAGGTTGTCTCATGTGTTGTCAATTATAAGGTTTAAAATCTAAGAATTTTGGTTTTCATTTCGATGTATTTAAGTGAAAGAAAATCATAATATCTAGAGAATAAAAAATAAAAAAACTGAGCAAAGACAAAAAAAATGCATTAAAAATGCCGTAAAATTCTGTTCAAAGAAATTGTACAAAAAACAAATATATTTATTAAAGAATATTGAATTTGTATGTATTTTTGTATCGTGAGCACAGTGCATGTTGGGAAATGTAGTTTTCTTCACAAAATCAAGGTGCGCTTTGAGGAGTGCTTGTTTCACTTAATCATTTT
>NC_136911.1:23882304-23927687 GCF_949606895.1 Notothenia rossii | reverse complement strand
AGACACACTGACACACACTGACACACACTGAGACACACTGACACACACTGAGACACACTGACACACACTGAGACACACTGAGACACACTGAGACACACTGAGACACACTGACACACACTGAGACACACTGACACACACTGAGACACACTGAGACACACTGAGACACACTGAGACACACTGAGACACACTGAGACACACTGAGACACACTGACACACACTGAGACACACTGACACACACTGAGACACACTGAGACACACTGAGACACAACACAAATACACAAAGCTCTGAATGCAGCACTTATTGAGATTTATATAGGATTCTGGTTAGAGCTGCACAAAGACAAAATGGATGTCATATTATATAGAGGAGACGTTGTAATATTTTGGGGGGAAAAGTCGAGGAATTTAGTAAAAGAAGGTTCTATTTTTACAAATAATTTGTGTGGTGTTTGAGATCGGTCTTCAGCGTGGTTTATCTCAGCTTCCCTGTCATCCTTCAGCTTGTTGGCGTGCAGAAACAAGGGTGTGTGTGTGTGTGTGTGTGTGTGTGTGTGTGTGTGTGTGTGTGTGTGTGTGTGTGTGTGTGTGTGTGTGTGTGTGTGTGTGTGTGTGTGTGTGTGCAGATGTTTGCAGCTGTTTCTCAGATTCCTACCCGGTGACGCCGTGGGAACGTGTTGACGGTTCTCTCGGGAAAACACGACAGGTGGAGGCGCTTTAACGAGGAATCTGCAGAGAGAGATAAAGTCAGGAAATCTAGAGTCCGATGAAGACTCAGAGCTCGAAAGGCTTTTATTTTGAAAAGTGTGTTTTCAGCGGAGTGTTTTTACTAACTCTAGAAAATGTCCTTTTCTGTCAGCAATGTTTATTCTGCAGTTTGGAAACTCAAGAAAACTCAAGAATATTTATGCTTTATACCGACTGCACGTATTTATTTTTTAGCGTAAGACCTTCAACACAAGTTATTATCTCAGAGTAAAGTTCTATAGATTTGAAAGAAAATAATTGAGCAACAATTGAGAGACTTAGGGGGGTGTGTGTGTGTGTGTGTGTGTGTGTGTGTGTGTGTGTGTGTGTGTGTGTGTGTGTGTGTGTGTGTGTTTCTATGTGTGTGAATATGACAAAGGCATTAATGATATGAATGAGTGTGTGAAGAGTTCCCATGGCTTTGCATCACATATGTTGCCCTCTGATCTCTGTAACATATGCACAATCACACACACACACTCACACACACACACACACACACACACACACACACACACACACACACACACACACACACACACACACACACACACACACACACACACACACACACACACATACACACACACACACACACACACACACACACACACACACACACACACACGTCCATCCGTTCTGCCAGATGTGTGTGTGTGACCCCTGCCCTTAGTGTCTGGAGTCCACAAAGACTCTTAATATTCTATGTGTTCATTTTGCATGATAAAGTCACACACACACACACACACACATACACACACACACACACACACACACACACACACACACACACACACACACACACACACACACATTTTAATGTGATGTGATTATGTGTCTGGATATTTTGAATTGCTTTTCAAAACAAAAGCTCCAGCTGTCTTAGTGTCCTTATGAAAGTGTGTGTGTTGATTTGCATGTTAACATGTGGGCGGGGTCAGAGGTCGTGAGAACCCTCGGACTCTGAGACGTTTTAAAATAATCTGAGTTATTTAAATCAGCTTTATTAATAAGAGGGGGGATTTATTTAAAGGACGGACACAGAGAATGTGGATGTGTACAGAAATAAACAACAACAAAGTAAAATGACAGAAAATAATTTTTAGAACGAAAAGAGTCAAACATTAAAGATGGGATAAGATGGAAAGAGAGTGTGTGTGTGTGTGTGTCTCCTCTTCTCTCTGTAGCTCATTTATCAACTTTATAATTGAAGAATAAAGTCGGACTAAATGTCAGGTGACACACACAAATACACACACACACACACACACACACACACACACACACACACACACACACACACACACACACACACACACACACTGACAGCTGGCCCATCCCATTAGCTCACAGATCACCATGGTGACCGGAGAAGACCTGCAGCATACTGATGAGTCCAGCAGCCTCACACCCACACACCCACCCACCCACCCACACACACACACACACACACACACACACACACACACACACACACACACACACACACACACACACACACACACACACAATGTGTAAACAATTTCAAAATAGAGCATATCAACATACACCAGGGGTGGCCAACCTGCGGCTCTCGAGCCGCATGCGGCTCTTTGCCTAGTTTCATGCGGCTCTTCAGTTCATATCGAATTGTATATGTGTGAGTTTGGGGGAGAGACACTGACTCCTTACTAGTGTTGCACGGTGTACCGATACTTGAAAGGTATACCGCGATACCCTGCCGTTAAAAACGTTACGATTCCTCCGTTTCATTAGTATGGTACTTTAAGAATGACGGGGGAAAGTACTCCGGTGAGAAAGCGCTGGTTTAATAAGAGCCGTGTGTGTTCAGCGCTCTGCTTCCAATCCCTGCACTGCAGCCGTGCCTACAGTCCCTCCCCTCTCAAGCACGCTCTAAGTGCCTCCCCTCTCTCGTGCACGCGCTAGCTGCCAGAGCATGTGAGGAAACGAGAAGCATGGCTGCAAATGGGAGTGCATCTGCCGCTGCGCCTCGACTTGTTGAAAAAAAAGACGCCAGAAGCGAAATTTTGATGTATTTTAGCTATATCTCTGACAGTGAGGGCAAGCCTACGGACACCACGAGGCCTGTCTGTAAGAAAGTATTAATTTTATTTAATACGAATTCTTGTAATTTATTTTATTTATTGTTCTCATTGTTTAAAAGTTTGTGTTATGGTTCTGGTGTGAAATAAAGCACAATAATTACATTTAAGACTGTTTCCCTTTTTTTAAGAAAAGTATCGAAAAAGAATCGGAATCGCAATTCTTGACTTGGTATCGAAACCAAAATGTTGGTATCGTGACAACACTTCTCCTGACAGTTAAACCTGATATTTAGTAGGTCTGTTAAGTATTGAATGCTGATAATTCTTCCGTAATTTGGCCGGTCAAAGTTGTTTGGGCTCGGATAAAATCGCTCCGTTACTTTCATCCCGTGTTACTTTCGTCCCGCGTTACTTTCGTCCTGTGTTGCTTTCGTCCCGGCTCTACGTGTGTATGTGTGGTGTCAGTATGAGAGGATGACAGCGCGTCTAATTTTGATGTGGCCCAAGAGCCAATCACAATAATACCTGCAATGCAGTGAACCAATCACCTTTGAGGGGGGGAAAACCTATCGTTGATTAAACACTATCCAGTGTTTCCCCTACCATTGTCTTGGAGGGGCGCTGCGCCCCGCCAACGGAGCCCCGCGCCCCCCCCTGAAATTCAAGGTGTTTAAAAAACATATATAATTATTTTTTTAATATATATATATATAGCACCAAATTGCAAATAATCTATAACTACTGTCACTTTTCACATTGAACATGTGCTCTTTTTTAAAATAAACTAAACGCTTTCATTTGAAGTTGTGAGTTTAGTGTTTTTGACCCTAAGAAACACTGATGCATTAATCAATAACAATAATCCACAGCTCCTCTCTCTACTCCAGAGGATTTAAAAATATATATCCAGGCATCAGTGACATGGTTGAAATCTTGTCTCCAGAAAACAAAAAAATGAAACAAGCGGTCAGTGACTGTGTGTTTGATGTGGCTCTTTGCAGAAACATAGAACAAATGTGGCTCTTAACCTCTGACTGGTTGGCCACCCCTGACATGCACTCTCGCAAAACAACAAAAGAATGGATCAAAAAGAACTAACATTGATTCAAAGTGACCCATACTATAAATGACTAAAGCTAGATGCAAAATGTACAGTCAGAAACACAAGATCCCACATGACACACATGCGACCGTAAGGAGGCGACCGTAAGGAGGCGAGCATAAGGAGGCGAGCATAAGGAGGCGAGCATAAGGAGGCGACCGTAAGGAGGCGTTCAAAGACTTGCAATAAGATGGAAATGTTACCAATGACTGTGTAGAAACGCCCTATAGAGCAACCTGCTGTTTACAGTCTTCTTAAGGTGACAGTGTGTGTGTTCATTAAATGTGTGTGTGTGTGTGTGTGTGTGTGTGTGTGTGTGTGTGTGTGTGTGTGTGTGTGTGTGTGTGTGTGTGTGTGTGTGTGTGTGTGTGTGTGTGTGTGTGTGTGTGTGCGTGCGTGCGTGCGTGCGTGTGTGTGTGTGTGTGTGTGTGTGCATTGATTCTCCTTAAAGCACTGCTGATGGAGAAAAACAAACACACACTCTGATTTCACTCCTACAATACATTTCTTTCCCCATTCTTCCTTTAATTTAACGCCACATAGCTTTCTTTAAATAAGGTGATCTGTGTGTGTGCGTGTGTGTGCGTGTGCGTGTGCGTGTGTGTGTGTGTGCGTGTGTGTTCTACTTTCTCCAGCACATTTCACCTGGACAGCCAGAGTAGGAGCAGAAGTACCCTCCTACCTCAGTTAAATGTGTGTGTGTGTGTGTGTGTGTGTGCAGGCGTGACCCCGGGGCAGACGGACTCCACGGAGTGTGTGTTCTACAACGTGAACTTCGAGCTGGAGAAGACGAACCTCAGCGGGACGGAGCGCTGTGAGGGCGAACAGGACAAGCGCTCGCACTGCTACGCCTCGTGGAGGAACAGCTCGGGGAACATCGAGCTGGTGAAGAAGGGCTGCTGGCTGGACGACTTCAACTGCTACGACAAGTAAACACACACACACACACACACACACACACACACACACACACACACACACACACACACACACACACACACACACACACACACACACACACACACACACAGATGCTAAAGGACCACAAAGAGACTTGAAACAAGATGTAAAATGAGACGAAGAGGAATTACTCAAAATAGATGCAAATATGTGCAAAACAGCTTTAAATAGATAAAAGAAACACTAGAAAGAGACCCAAATGAAAACATAGAAACTACAAATGTCTGAAAACAAATGCTATGACAAGAAATTAATGAAAAAATTAGGGCTGTCAAACGATTACAATTTTTAATCAGATTAATCACAGTTTAAAAATTAATGAATCAGATTAATCACCATTCGAACTATGTCCAAAATATGCCATTTCTTTATGTATATTGTTGTGGGAATGGAAAGATAAATGAAAGAAGGAGGACATATCCATTTAACATAAAGCATGTATGTTTATCATAACATTGTTCTGTGTGTCAAAATGAAAGACAGCCCACACACCTATCAATCATCAAACCGTGGGGTCTTAATTCATGTGTTGATTTCTATCAACGGAGGAGTACTTCAGGAAAGTCGACGGGGGGGCGGGGCTAGTGGTGTACTTCGTGACCACAGAGCGTGAACGTTGGGATCAGCTGTTTTAGCGCAGTTCTCCAGTGAAGGGGGGGAGTCTCCCTCCGCAGCCGGTTGGCGTAGTTTTGGCACAATTCCGTCGTACAGACTGACGTTAACAGTTGCCCTGTCTGTGCACACGGAGACCGACTCTGTCGTCCGGTGATCTAACCGCCTTCTGAAAAAGCCTCACAAGTACGTCGGTACGCAAATGCGCTTTGTGACACAAGTGACGGTACGCATTTCAGATTACGCACATAACCTGCGTACCAGTTATGTGCACCCCTGTACTACAGCAAAAGTATTCTCAGTCGGGACTTCCTGCAACAACACCACGACGTTATCTTGATTCTGATTGGCCAGAAGACTTTATCAAAGATGTTCTATTGAGAAGACGATCACTACGTGACAAAAGTTTTCAAAACCGTTTCTGGTCTTCAGTATTTCCAGACAAGTGGCTACTGAAATCAATCTTACTAACTGCTGTCTGTGTGATTTACTCCGCGCGAGTTGGCGGACTTTATTTTGCTTACTTTAAAATCATTGTTCATGGTGGGGCAAAGACATTTCTTGGTATGGCTGTAGCCTACCCCAGCCATACCCTGGCGCTGCCACTGGTGGGATGTATGGGGCGGGCCATTCTGCACATGCGTTGAATGCGTTAAATATTTTTAACGCAATTAATTCAAAAAATTAATTACCGCCGTTAACGCGATAATTTTGAGCAAAACTATTTCAAATTCACTCAAAATGACCCAATTACCTCTTTCAAACGTGGCTATGTCTTAATGTGGATGCAAAATGTCTAAGAAAAGGAATGGAACAAAAAGACTGTAAACAGATGGAAACTGACTCTGAATGAATGAAGTTGCAACATTTCTAAATATAGAATGACAGAAAAGTAGTGCCATGTGATTACAAATATGCAAAACAACCAAAGATATATCCGAAAAGACAAACATTGATGCAAAAAGACTGAAAATAGGCAGAAATAACTGGTTCCTCTCAGAACCAGAAACGGTTTATTGCCAGGTGGGTTCACACATACGAGGGATTCGACTTGACGTCAAGAAATATAAAACAAGAAATCTTTAAGGACACTGTAATAAAATATAGTTAAATAGCAATAAAATAAAGCAGTAATTTACAGCGAAATAGAATGTAATGAATTATAGAATATAGAATATGAAATATGTGCAGTAAGCAGTATTTGAGCATTGTGTGCATTAATGTAATGCATAAAGAGACTACGTTGTGGCTGAGGTAAGTGTCAGTGGGGGGCCGGGCCTTGTTTGAAGGTCCCATGTCCTGCTTCTCCGGTTCTTACCCGTCCCCTTGTGTTCTGTAGCCTCTGCATTTAAACGGTCTGCAGAGTCACTAACTCTCAAAGTAGGGCTGGGCGATTTTTTTCGGTTTTAACGATTAATTTGCATTTTTACTTTCCTACGGTTTCTGAAATGGCTGAACCGAAAAATCGCGATTTAAAAACATTTAAAAACTTGCAGGTTTTTTTTTTTACTACATTTATGCTTAACCTTGCCTGAAAATTACAATTAAAAATGTTAATGCAGGATTTGATGTTTTACAAGACATAAGGAATTCAGAGCCGTTTTGAGCTCTGTTCTTAAAAAATGCTTTTTTTTTAACGTCATACGTCAAACGCGTCATATTACGTCACATGGGGGAGCAACTTTCTCGGACTCGTTCTCTGCCCAATCCACGGTAGTAGTTTGTAGTTGGTTTGAGCGGTTGTGATTTAGTGAGCTGGTATTTTTTCGGTAATTTTACATTTGTAATCATGGTGAGCTTGAGTTTGTGCAGGTTGCACAAACTCAAGCCTGTCAGGACATCGAGTCCACAGTTTCCCTCACGGGAAAAGGACCGGAGCTAGCGTTGGTTCCTGGGTGCGTTGTGCATCCACCTCCCTGCAGCACATACTCTCCACAGCTTTATCAGGAAACCGTATTACATCTCTCTCTCCCCCCCCCCCCTTCACTGCTCTCTCTCTCTCTCCCCCCTTCGCTGCTCTCTCTCTCTCCCCCCTTCGCTGCTCTCTCTCTCTCTCCCCTCCGGTACACGGCACCGTAAGACGTAGTGTGGAGTTGCATTAGGTAACGCTGTGGTGGCTGTACTGCTCCAGCCGTCTCCTTTGTGTTTGTTTTTTTCCCCCTGTCTGTGCTGTTTGTGTGTGCGTGGTGGCTGTCACTCCTGGCTCCCGGCTCAACCTCTACTCACCTGCTGCAATCAGCTGTGCACCCTCCCCGACTACACACCTGCTTTCCATCAAGCCATTTACAACGGCATATCAACGGAGGCTCCACAACCTTTCTCCGCCAGATCGTCAAGTATCAGCCGTATCTCTCTCTCCCCTCCGGTACACAGCACCGTAGTGTGGAGTTGCATTAGGTAACGCGAGATACGGCTGATACTTGCGCATTAGTTTCCAGATCTCCACTGGTTCTCCTCACACCACAGCTCCATTTCTCTCCGATGGCCGTATTTTTTCTAACCCTTGGCTGCTCCTAGTCTCTTGGACGCCTAGCAGGCTCATAATTATAATCATATGCATTCGAATATATATTTTCAACCTCTTCTGTGTCGAAACTAGCATTGCGATTCATGTTTATTCATACGTTAGACCGGCCGCTCTCCCCCTTGTTTCCCCCGTGTTACGTCACACGCGGGAGGTCACGTGCGGAGGCTTTTTTATGCGGAAATGAAAATGTCTTACTCAAACGACGCCAGATGTCACTGTAGTGGATATTTCTGTATATTTTTGGGAAAATCTAGTGTATTCATCATTTTCCTACACATTTATTCACTGGTGTCTCTAACCTGCAAGTTGCTCTTTAAGGGACTCCATAGTAGCTTACTCTCTTACTTTCCAGAATGCGCCAATATGGTCTAGCTGTGGCCGCGGACAGTACACAACACTACACGACACGCCCACCGAAACGACACTACGGTGGCTGAGAAGGGTCTAGCTGCGGCCTCGGACAGTGGAGGTTGAACCAAGAGCCCAGGAAGTCCGCCGGTGTCTGATGAGAATATTCGTTGTGGCCAAACGGCGGTACTACACTTCCTTTAGGTTGCTGGGCCCGGAAACACTTTTTCCCATTGACTTACATTGGGAAAGAGTGGTCTGTAAATCGTTGGATAATTTTTTTTTAACTAAATAAACCACCCAGTATGAACGTTTGTGTGTATAGCCCTTATTAAAAACATTCGTTCCTCAAGTTGTAAAATGTGCTAATAACGTTATTCTGAGAGTTTTTTCCCTCTGCATTATGAACGCGCATCTAACCCACGTGACCGCGCTGCCCGGCACGTTCATGTTACGTGTTCAGTACTACATGAGTTTCTCTTTACCCATGGATGCACGATAACAACGGACCATATCGCCTTACTGCCAGCCCACGGAGCTGTAATAATGGATATATTGCAGTAATTCATCATTCGTAAAATATTATACTACATGGGCTGTATGATGTAAATCTCGTCGATTCGCTTTTAACGGTAGTGCCTCTCAGCCACCGTAGTGTTGTGTCAGGTGGGCGTGTCGTGTAGTGTCGTGTAGTGTTGTGTACTGTCCGCGGCCGCAGCTAGACCCTTCTCGAACGCGCACAAAACTCAGCCACATTGCCTGTGACTACCCGATCTGCAGCTCTGCCTGATATTATTTGTTGTATTTCATTTTACAAGTTTCAGGGATGGCCTACAAGAGATTTTTTTTTCAGTTTGATTTAAAAAAAATCTTCGCACATTAATGACAGCCAAGTGGTGCTGTTTTTATTTTATTTTTTTTATTCTTGAACAACTGATTTGTTCACATAGGCCTAGACTACTTGGTAATTTCATTTATTTGTATTGTGTTAATAAAGAAAATATGTATTTAAATTTTGCCTTGGTCTGGTTTGTTTAGAAAAAAACAGAAAAAAACAGAAAAAAAATCGAGGTTTAAATCGAAAATTGTCCATTAGTTAGAAAAAAATCGAGATTTTATTTTTAGGCCAAATCGCCCAGCCCTACCTCAAAGTACACCCTGTAGTGAGTAACACTCTAACACAGAGAAGTCCTGTCAGTGCTGCCCCAGAACGCCTCGTTGGACATTTCTCTTTTTCTTCCTGGATAAATTATTCCTGATGTTTTGTGTCTCTGTGTCTCTCAGGCAGGACTGTGTGGCGACAGAAGAAAGTCCTCAGGTGTTTTTCTGCTGCTGTGAAGGAGATTTCTGCAACGAGATGTTCAAACACCTGCCGGGACCCCGTGAGTTTATCACCTTTTAACCTACTTTAAAGATTCCTTGATGTTCAGGTGTATATCGGTATGTAGTGTCTCTACTTTAAAGAGTCCTCTCTGGCTGATGTTCAGGTGTATATCGGTATGTAGTGTCTCTACTTTAAAGAGTCCTCTCCTGCTGATGTTCAGGTGTATATCAGTATGTAGTGTCTCTACTTTAAAGAGTCCTCTTCTGCTGATGTTCAGGTGTATATCAGTATGTAGTGCCTCTACTTTAAAGAGTCCTCTCCTGCTGATGTTCAGGTGTATATCAGTATGTAGTGTCTCTACTTTAAAGAGTCCTCTCCTGCTGATGTTCAGGTGTATATCAGTATGTAGTGTCTCTACTTTAAAGAGTCCTCTCCTGCTGATGTTCAGGTGTATATCAGTATGTAGTGTCTCTACTTTAAAGAGTCCTCTCCTGCTGATGTTCAGGTGTATATCAGTATGTAGTGTCTCTACTTTAAAGAGTCCTCTTCTGCTGATGTTCAGGTGTATATCAGTATGTAGTGCCTCTACTTTAAAGAGTCCTCTCCTGCTGATGTTCAGGTGTATGTCAGTAAGTAGTGTCTGTGCTTTAAAGAGTCCTCTCCTGCTGATGTTCAGGTGTATATCAGTATGTAGTATCTCGACTTTAAAGAGTCCTCTCCTGCTGATGTTCAGGTGTATGTCAGTAAGTAGTGTCTGTGCTTTAAAGAGTCCTCTCTCTCTGTTTCAGCGATGAAAGCCTCTCCCTCTCTGGGGGTTTTGGCTCTGATGCTTTACTGCTTCCTGCCGGTCAGTTTTCTCTCCGTTCTGCTGTTCAGCGCCGTCTGGATGTACCGACACCGAAAACCTCTGTACGGACACGTGGACATCACAGAGGTACACACACACACGCACGCACACACACACACACACACACACACACACACACACACATACATACACACACACACACACACACACACACACACACACACACACACACGATGCGATTTGCTTTGGGTATACTATGTTTAAAATGTGTTCATGCCAATAAAGTATTGATTATGGAAACATGGTGCAACAGCTCCCTCTGGTGGCGATGTGTATCATTAGCAGCAGCAGTGCAATATTCAAGGCTTTTATTGTCATGTGTACAGAGCTACAGTGTAGATATATCCATGAGAATCTGAGGTCCTCCTCCAACAGTGCAACACAATAAAACAGATAAAATAGTGCAAGTTAATACAAATAAAATAGAATAGAAATAATGCAAGAAGAGTCTATATACAAGTAATTGGAAAAGCATTAAACGAAAAGTAAACAAACACTGAAATAAAGCGTGAAAAAAGGCAGAGTTGGAAAGGAGCAAAAAACACGGCAGCCATCATCACCGGCGCCATCTTATCTTTCATACAGCAATCATTCTGAGTTATACTAGCTTTTTGAAACTGTTTTCTCCCCCCCAGGACCCAGGCCCCGGCCCCGGCTCCCCCCTGCTGGGGCTGCGTCCCATTCAGCTGCAGGAAGTGAAGGCGAGGGGGAGGTTCGGCTGCGTCTGGAAGGGAATGATGATCAGTGAGAGTGTCGCAGTGAAGATATTCCCCATTCAGGTGAGAGCTGAAGTCATGTGACCGTGCTGTAGTTCCTTTATAGCCCAACATTAGCCGCCTTTAGCTTAGCGGTGGTGACGTGAATTCATGTGACCGTGCTGTAGTTCCTTTATAGCCCAACATTAGCCACCTTTATGGAGGGTCAGGCCGATTGTGGAACCTCAGATTGAGGAGGAACAATGCGGATTCCGTCCTGGTCGTGGAACGACTGATCAGCTTTTTACTCTCGCAAGGATCCTGGAGGGGGCCTGGGAGTATGCTTATCCAGTCTACATGTGTTTTGTAGACTTGGAGAAGGCGTATGACCGGGTTCCCAGGGAGTCACTGTGGGAGGTGCTGCGGGAGTATGTGGTGAGGGGGTCTCTACTCAGGGTCATCCAATCTCTGTACTCCCAAAGCGAGAGCTGTGTCCGGGTCCTCGGCAGTAAGTCGGACCCATTTCCGGTGAGGGTTGGCCTCCGCCAGGGCTGCGCTTTGTCACCAATCCTGTTTGTAATATACATGGATTGGATTTGGAGGCGTAGTCGTGGGGGAGGGGGTCTGCTGTTCGGTGGACTAAGGATTGCACCACTGCTTTTTGCAGATGACGTGGTTCTGATGGCTTCATCGGTCTGCGACCTTCAGCACTCACTGGATCGGTTCACCACCGAGTGTGAAGCGGCTGGGATGAGGATCAGCACCTCCAAATCTGAGGCCATGGTTCTCAGCAGGAAACCGATGGACTGTCCACTCCAAGTAGGGAATGAGTCCTTACCCCAAGTGAAGGAGTTCAAGAATCTCGGGGTCTTGTTCTCGAGTGAGGGAACAATGGAGTGTGAGATGGGTCGGAGAGTCGGAGCAGCGGGAGCGGTACTGCAGTCGCTTTACCGCACCGTGTGACGAAAAGGGAGCTGAGCCAGAAGGCAAAGCTCTCTGTCTACCGCGCCATTTTCCTTCCTACCCTCACCTATGGTCATGAAGGATGGGTCATGACCGAAAGAACGAGATCGCGGGTACAAGCGGCCGAGATGGGTTTTCTCCGCAGGGTGGCTGGTGTCTCCCTTAGGGATAAGGTGAGAAGTTCTGTCATCCGGGAGGGACTCGGAGTTGAACCGCTCCTCCTTCGCGTCGAAAGGAGCCAGTTGAGGTGGTTCGGGCACCTAGTTAGGATGCCACCTGGGCACCTCCCCAGGGAGGTGTTCCAGGCACGTCCAGCTGGGAAGAGACCAAGGGGTAGACCTAGAACCAGGTGGAGGGATTATATCTCTTCTCTGGCCTGGGAGCGCCTTGGGACCCCCCAGTCAGAGCTGGTTGATGAGGCCAGGGAAAAGAAAGTTTGGGGCTCTCTGCTGGAACTGCTACCTCCGCGACCCGACCACGGATAAGCGGGAGAAGATGAATGGATGGATAGCCACCTTTAGCTTAGCAGTGGTGAAGTGAAGTCATGTGACCGTGCTGTAGTTCCTTTTATAGCCTAACGTTAGCTTTTTTTCTCTACTTCCCCCCCAGAATAAGGACTCGTGGCAGTTGGAGACAGAGGTGTTTGTTTCTCCCGGGATGAGGCATGAAAACCTGCTGAGATTCATCGCTTCGGAGAGACGGGGGAGTCACCAGGATGCTGAGCTCTGGATCATCACAGAGTACCACGAGAGGGTGAGGAGTGACAAATAATCACCGTACAAATAGACATAAGAACAGCTTCTAGCTCTGTGCCATACGTGACCTGAACACTGCAAGTCCATCCCAGCACTAATGGAACTGAACTGAACTTATGCTCAACTAAGTACACGTTTACATCCAACTGCACCGCATATTCTACCTCTTACCGTTTCTATAGAACTTACTTATTGACTTGCGTACATGTTTGACTGCCTATTGTTCTTGTATTTGTACGGTAATGTTATTGTTTTGTAAGCGCACTGTTCAATGTAAATCTTATACTGTCTGTTATGTGTGATTGCACCATCGGGAATGCTTGGAGTTTCGCTGTAGTGACAATAAAGGAATCTAATCTAATAAGAGTTATAAAACATATTCTATTGAGTAACTGATGTCTTTGGGATGTAAACATTAATCTGTATGTCTTCAGGGTTCTCTGTGTGACTTCCTGAAGGGAAACATCGTCAGCTGGACTGAGCTCTGTCACATCGCAGAGACCATGGCACGTGGACTCGCTTACCTTCATGAAGACATCCCAAAGATGAAAGGAGAGGGACCCAAACCTGCCATCGCTCACAGGTCTGTGTCTGTGGTCATTTTGTGTCTCTCTGTAGTCCTTAGTGTCCTTTAGTGTCTCTTTGTAGTCCTTAGTGTCCTTTAGTGTCTCTCTGTAGTCCTTAGTGTCTCTTTGTAGTCCTTAGTGTCCTTTAGTGTCTCTCTGTAGTCCTTAGTGTCTCTTTGTAGTCCTTAGTGTCCTTTAGTGTCTCTCTGTAGTCCTTAGTGTCTCTTTGTAGTCCTTAGTGTCCTTTTGTGTCTCTTTGTAGTCCTTAGTGTCTATTTGTAGTCCTTAGTGTCCTTAGTGTCTCTCTGTAGTCCTTTAGTGTCTCTCTGTAGTCCTTTAGTGTCTCTCTGTAGTCCTTAGTGTCTCTTTGTAGTCCTTAGTGTCCTTTTGTGTCTCTTTGTAGTCCTTAGTGTCTATTTGTAGTCCTTAGTGTCCTTAGTGTCTCTCTGTAGTCCTTTAGTGTCTCTTTGTAGTCCTTTAGTGTCTCTCTGTAGTCCTTAGTGTCTCTCTGTAGTCCTTAGTGTCTCTCTGTAGTCCCTTTGTGTCTCTCTGTAGTCCCTTAGTGTCTCTCTGTAGTCCCTTTGTGTCTCTCTGTAGTCCCTTAGTGTCTCTCTGTAGTCCCTTAGTGTCTCTCTGTAGTCCTTTAGTGTCTCTCTGTAGTCCCTTTGTGTCTCTCTGTAGTCCCTTAGTGTCTCTCTGTAGTCCCTTTGTGTCTCTCTGTAGTCCTTTAGTGTCTCTCTGTAGTCCCTTAGTGTCTCTTTGTAGTCCCTTAGTGTCTCTCTGTAGTCCCTTAGTGTCTCTCTGTAGTCCTTAGTGTCTCTCTGTAGTCCCTTTGTGTCTCTCTGTAGTCCTTAGTGTCTCTCTGTAGTCCCTTTGTGTCTCTCTGTAGTCCTTAGTGTCTCTCTGTAGTCCCTTAGTGTCTCTCTGTAGTCCTTAGTGTCTCTCTGTTGTCCTTTAGTTTCTCTCTGTAGTCCTTAGTGTCTCTCTGTAGTCCTTAGTGTCTCTCTGTAGTCCCTAGTGTCTCTCTGTAGTCCTTTAGTGTCTCTCTGTAGTCCTTAGTGTCTCTTATTGTCCTTTAGTGTCTCTCTGTAGTCCCTTAGTGTCTCTCTGTAGTGACTGTGTATCTCTCTGTGTCTCAGGGACTTTAAGAGTAAGAACATAATGCTGAGTTCGGACCTCTCGGCGGTAATCGGAGATTTCGGCCTCGCCGTTCGTTTCGAGGCCGGTGAACCTCCGGGAGACACACACGGACAGGTGAGCTGCTCCACCTCTGTGTGTGTGTGTGTGTGTGTGTGTGTGTGTGTGTGTGTGTGTGTGTGTGTGTGTGTGTGTGTGTGTGTGTGTGTGTGTGTGTGTGTGTGTGTGTGTGTGTGTGTGTGTGTGTGTGTGTGTGTGTGTGTGTGTGTGTGTGTGTGTGTGTGTGTGTGTGTGTGTGTGTGTGTGTGTGTGTGTGTGTGTGTGTGTGTGTGTGTGTGTGTGTGTGTGTGTGTGAGTGTGTGTGTGATACATGTAAATGTCCCCTCTGTGGCACGAATAAAGGTATTCTGATTGATTCTGTTTAACGTGTGTGTGTGTGTGTGTGTGTGTGTGTGTGTGTGTGTGTGTGTGTGTGTGTGTGTGTGTGTGTGTGTGTGTGTGTGTGTGTGTGTGTGTGTGTGTGTGTGTGTGTGTGTGTGTGTGTGTGTGTGTGTGTGTGTGTGTGTGTGTGTGTGTGTGTGTGTGTGTGTGTGTGTGTGTGTGTGTGTGTGTGTGTGTGTGTGTGTGTGTGTGTGTGTGTGTGTGTGTGTGTGTGTGTGTGTGTGTGTGTGCAGGTGGGCACCAGGCGCTACATGGCTCCGGAGGTTTTAGAGGGAGCAATAAACTTCCAGAGAGATGCCTTCCTGAGGATCGACATGTACGCCGTGGGTCTGATTCTCTGGGAGCTGGTCTCCCGCTGCAAGGCCGTGGACGGTAACATATCCATTACTAAATATTAATATACAGCAGGGGGTCCAACTCAAGGCCTGCGAAGAATATCATACGTTTATTAAGGCTCTTTGTAGTCCCTTAGTGTCTCTCTGTAGTCCCTTTGTGTCTCTTTGTAGTCCTTAGTGTCTCTCTGTAGTCCTTTAGTGTCTCTCTGTAGTCCCTTAGTGTCTCTCTGTAGTCCTTAGTGTCTCTTTGTAGTCCCTTAGTGTCTCTTTGTAGTCCTTAGTGTCTCTCTGTAGTCCTTAGTGTCTCTTTGTAGTCCCTTAGTGTCTCTTTGTAGTCCTTTAGTGTCTCTCTGTAGTCCCTTAGTGTCTCTCTGTAGTCCCTTAGTGTCTCTTTGTAGTCCCTTAGTGTCTCTCTGTAGTCCTTAGTGTCTCTCTGTAGTCCTTAGTGTCTCTTTGTAGTCCCTTAGTGTCTCTTTGTAGTCCTTTAGTGTCTCTCTGTAGTCCCTTAGTGTCTCTCTGTAGTCCCTTAGTGTCTCTTTGTAGTCCCTTAGTGTCTCTCTTAATCCCTTTGTGTCTCTTTGTAGTCCCTTTGTGTCTTTCTGTAGTCCCTTAGTGTCTCTCTGTAGTCCCTTAGTGTCTCTTTGTAGTCCCTTAGTGTCTCTCTTAGTCCCTTTGTGTCTCTTTGTAGTCCCTTAGTGTCTCTTTGTAGTCCCTTAGTGTCTCTCTTAGTCCCTTTGTGTCTCTTTGTAGTCCCTTAGTGTCTTTCTGTAGTCCCTTAGTGTCTCTCTGTAGTCCCTTAGTGTCTCTCTTAGTCCCTTAGTGTCTCTTTGTAGTCCCTTAGTGTCTCTCTGTAGTCCCTTTGTGTCTCTTTGTAGTCCCTTAGTGTCTCTTTGTAGTCCTTAGTGTCTCTGTAGTCCCTTAGTGTCTCTTTGTAGTCCCTTAGTGTCTCTCTTAGTCCCTTTGTGTCTCTTTGTAGTCCCTTAGTGTCTCTCTGTAGTCCCTTTGTGTCTCTTTCTAGTCCCTTAGTGTCTCTTTGTAGTCCTTAGTGTCTCTGTAGTCCCTTAGTGTCTCTTTGTAGTCCCTTAGTGTCTCTCTGTAGTCCTTAGTGTCTCTTTGTAGTCCCTTAGTGTCTCTCTGTAGTCCTTTAGTGTCTCTTTGTAGTCCCTTTGTGTCTCTCTGTAGTCCTTAGTGTCTCTTTGTAGTCCCTTAGTGTCTCTTTGTAGTCCCTTAGTGTCTCTCTGTAGTCCTTTTGTGTCTCTTTGTAGTCCCTTAGTGTCTCTTTGTAGTCCCTTTGTGTCTCTTTGTAGTCCCTTAGTGTCTCTCTGTAGTCCTTTAGTGTCTCTCTGTAGTCCCTTAGTGTCTCTCTGTAGTCCCTTAGTGTCTCTTTGTCGTCCCTTAGTGTCTCTTTGTAGTCCCTTTGTGTCTCTCTGTAGTCCCTTAGTGTCTCTTTGTAGTCCCTTTGTGTCTCTTTGTAGTCCCTTAGTGTCTCTCTGTAGTCCTTTAGTGTCTCTCTGTAGTCCCTTTGTGTCTCTCTGTAGTCCCTTAGTGTCTCTTTGTAGTCCCTTTGTGTCTCTTTGTAGTCCCTTAGTGTCTCTCTGTAGTCCTTTAGTGTCTCTCTGTAGTCCCTTAGTGTCTCTCTGTAGTCCCTTAGTGTCTCTTTGTCGTCCCTTAGTGTCTCTCTGTAGTCCCTTAGTGTCTCTTTGTAGTCCCTTAGTGTCTCTCTGTAGTCCCTTAGTGTCTCTTTGTCGTCCCTTTGTGTCTCTTTGTAGTCCCTTTGTGTCTCTTTGTAGTCCCTTAGTGTCTCTTTGTAGTCCCTTAGTGTCTCTTTGTAGTCCCTTAGTGTCTCTTTGTCGTCCCTTTGTGTCTCTTTGTAGTCCCTTAGTGTCTCTTTGTAGTCCCTTAGTGTCTCTCTGTAGTCCCTTAGTGTCTCTTTGTCGTCCCTTTGTGTCTCTTTGTCGTCCCTTAGTGTCTCTTTGTAGTCCCTTTGTGTCTCTTTGTCGTCCCTTAGTGTCTCTTTGTAGTCCCTTTGTGTCTCTTTGTAGTCCCTTAGTGTCTCTCTGTAGTCCCTTTGTGTCTCTTTGTCGTCCCTTAGTGTCTCTTTGTAGTCCCTTAGTGTCTCTCTGTAGTCCCTTTGTGTCTCTTTGTAGTCCCTTAGTGTCTCTTTGTAGTCCCTTAGTGTCTCTCTGTAGTCCCTTTGTGTCTCTTTGTAGTCCCTTTGTGTCTCTCTGTAGTCCTTAGTGTCTCTCTGTAGTCCCTTAGTGTCTCTTTGTAGTCCCTTAGTGTCTCTTTGTAGTCCCTTAGTGTCTCTCTGTAGTCCCTTAGTGTCTCTTTGTAGTCCCTTAGTGTCTCTCTGTAGTCCCTTTGTGTCTCTTTGTAGTCCCTTTGTGTCTCTTTGTAGTCCCTTAGTGTCTCTTTGTAGTCCCTTAGTGTCTCTCTGTAGTCCCTTTGTGTCTCTTTGTAGTCCCTTAGTGTCTCTTTGTAGTCCCTTTGTGTCTCTCTGTAGTCCTTTAGTGTCTCTCTGTAGTCCCTTTGTGTCTCTTTGTAGTCCCTTTGTGTCTCTCTGTAGTCCCTTTGTGTCTCTTTGTAGTCCCTTAGTGTCTCTCTGTAGTCCCTTTGTGTCTCTTTGTAGTCCCTTTGTGTCTCTCTGTAGTCCCTTTGTCTCTCTGTAGTCCCTTTGTGTCTCTCTGTAGTCCCTTTGTGTCTCTTTGTAGTCCCTTAGTGTCTCTCTGTAGTCCCTTTGTGTCTCTTTGTAGTCCCTTAGTGTCTCTCTGTAGTCCCTTAGTGTCTCTCTGTAGTCCCTTTGTGTCTCTCTGTAGTCCTTAGTGTCTCTTTGTAGTCCCTTAGTGTCTCTCTGTAGTCCCTTTGTGTCTCTCTGTAGTCCCTTAGTGTCTCTCTGTAGTCCCTTAGTGTCTCTCTGTAGTCCCTTAGTGTCTCTCTGTAGTCCCTTAGTGTCTCTCTGTAGTCCCTTAGTGTCTCTCTGTAGTCCCTTAGTGTCAGGTGAACATGTTCTCTGACATGTTGTTTGCTCTCAGGTCCGGTGGGAGAGTACCTGCTTCCCTTTGAGGAAGAGGCGGGGCAGCATCCGTCTCTGGAGGACCTTCAGGATGTGGTCGTCCACAAGAAGCTGAGGCCGGCTCTGAAGGAGCTCTGGCTCAAACACAGCGTGAGTTTCATGACGGCCCGTCCACACGGCGGCGTGCTTCAACGCTTCTGCCCATTCACTTTGAATGGGGTGACGTCACGCTTTGACGAACTGCATTGTGGGAGCGTTGCTTCACTTTGCTCGCGTTGCTCGCTTTGAAAGTTGAGCAATGTTCAACTTTTGAAGCTTCGGCGGAAGCGTCAGCCAATTAAATCATATGCCAGTGCAAGCTCTGCTTGTGTGTCCGGTGCGGGAGATTCATGTGATTGGTTGTTGGTCGAGTTTCAGACACGCTCACCGGCAAGCTTCAACGCACGCCGCTGTGTGGACGCTGCGTGTGTGTTTACTTCCTGTCCGTCTTCAACAAGCGCCCCAAAACCGCCTTCAAAATAAAAGCATAAGGAATTACTTTAATTAACTAGACAGCAGACCTCTGGAATGTCCAAATCAACCAATCAGAATCAAGTATTTAACTAAATCTTAGAGTACCATATTGACCCGAATATTAGAAGACCCCTCTTTCTCAAGCTCTTTTTGGGTTCTCCATCTTCTAACATTACTCTCAGTAACTCCATATTTATTTGCTGTTCGACAGTTCTTTGATCGCCACTTAAAATTGGCATCGTAACTTGGCCTCTCTTGTTTATTAACTTGCCTACTTTTGATCCACTTTGTTGGACTTGGGCTGCAGTCGAATAGTCCAAAGATCTGCTCCTGTCGTCTATCCCTATCGTCCTGAATGTGCGTCTGCTGCTGTGGGGAAACTATGGAAACTACAGTTTTCTATACAGAGGACTACAACATGGATGTTTAATAAGAAGGAGGGACTCATCTAGAGACTCTGCACCGTGCCGTGCTCTGATGCTGTTGCTTTATGCTTTATGAACAACAGAGAAACATATTCTTCATGACCAAAGCTGGAATTGAAATAAAAAGGAAAGTGAAACTTCTGCTCTTCACCCTCTCCCTCCGGTCCACATTAATACAAATGATCCCAACACGTATGATTGATGAAAAGATCTTCAAATCAATACAAATGTATTTATTATAAACGTTAGTCCTTAACATCTATCACTGTGTACATCATTCAAACATCTTTTAAAAGTTGAACAAACCCCACACAGCTCAGTGAAATGTTGACTTTATTTGATCATTTCAGTAAAAACTAACGTTCATATTTCTCTTTTTGATTATAATACAGATGAACGTTCAGAACAAAGCACTTTGGCAACTTACCACTTACGTTTTAAAATGCTTGATAAGCACCGTAACTTTCATGATATCATTTCTCCGTCATAATCGGTTGTTTCCGTGAACGGCCGAATATTCCCTCGCCTTAAATGCTGCGGCTGCAATGCATTGTGGGGCAACATTTTCTCCTCTTCTTTTTGGTGAGGGAGGTCCAGTGGTTCCTAAGCTAAAGGAGGTTATAAAGGAAGTTTGAAAGCTCCTTTCCTATCATCTAGAGAATTAGCTCTTATCATGGCTGCCACTGAGGGACTTCCGGGTCATTTGACTCCGTTAGGAAGGTTCCTAAGAGAAACTGACTATTGGACTGCAGCCATGGTCTCTGTGTCTCTCCATCTCTCTCTCTCCTGTTGTACTGTTACTTTAAGACGGTGTCTCTCTGAGGAAACACTCGTTTTGGCGCCATCTGTAGTTGTGACTGTGTAATTACATCAAAAAGTTTAGACCCCAAATATAAGACGAACCCTCTTTTTCAGATTTCTATCTAGTCTTATATTTGGGTCAATGCGGTACTTATTGATGTATGGACAGGATCAGAGTCTAGTGTTCAACTAAACCTATAGAGTCATTAAAAACATCCTTTATTAAGCGTCCTGACCGTCTTGTTTCCTGTTTCCTCCTCAGGGATTGGCTCAGATCTGCGAAACGGCGGAGGAATGCTGGGACCACGACGCCGAGGCTCGTCTTTCCGCAGGTTGCGTCGAGGAGAGAATTTCATCGATTCGCCGCCTGAAGGCTAACATCGTGACGCCGCCGACCTCCGACCTCAACGCCCTTTTGGTGACCTCACTTCCTCCTTCCATGGTGACCAACGTGGACCCCCCCCCCAAAGAGTCCAGCATCTGAGGAGAGCTCTACTTCCTGTGAACACACACACACACACACACACACACACACACACAAACACACACACACACACACACACACACACACACACACACACACACACACACACACACACACACACACACACACACACACACACACACACACACACACACACACACACACACACACACACACACACATTTTTCTCAGTGGAAAGCAGCTGCTATTTAAACTCTCTGGACTTTTCTTTTTCCACGTCCTTTTTTGGGGACGAATCTTACCAGCGCACACGGCCTCGTTTCTACTCTCAGTCATTTGATTATTATTTTTTTAAACCAAACCCACGGAGACAGCATCCAGGTCCGACTCAGTGAATGCTCTTTATCTCAGAAGTACCTCAGCGACGACTTTTCTTTACTTTCGCAGATTTCTACCGTTTTTTCCTTCATCTTCTAACACTGGATTTATCTACCATTGACTTACCGTTTTTTACTACGAAGCTGCAGAAGACTGTTACGCAACAGAATACAGACTCTCCACATTTTGGGTTTTTCTACATCTTTCTTGGATTTTATTTTCCCAAACGCTTCGATTCACACGCAACAAACCTTCGGATCCAACGGGTTGCAAAACAAACAGGAAGTGAAGTCAGAGGGGAGGAAACAGGCGAAGAAACAACACCCAGTTTGTTTTTAACGGTTTCCTCTCGTCTTCGTGTTCAGATTCGAGGTTAAAGACTGAGCTTTTTCAGGAAGTAAACGTTTCGAATGGCGGGATTTGATTGGTCGACGGCGAAAAGTCACAGCGTTTGGTTGGTTTGGAAAAGGAACTTCTCAGGTAACCTACAAGAAGGAGGGGTCAGGGGGACGATTTAAAACGTGACACGAAGAACGTTTTCCCCGTTGAGAAGAGCCCCGGCCAACAGGAAGTGAGAGGGGCTTGTCTGAGGGTGCTCAAAGCCTATTGGCTGTCCTGAATATGTAAATTAGCAAAGGTGCCCAAACAAGGGGAAAAGTGTTTTCCCTTAAAAACGGTGCAAGACCTCGAGATGTACAGAGATGCATTCAGGTCTGTCTGTGTGAGAGTGAGTGAGTGAGTGAGTGAGTGAGTGAGTGAGTGAGTGAGTGAGTGAGTGAGTGAGTGAGTGAGTGAGTGAGTGAGTGTGTGTGTGTGTGTGTGTGTGTGTGTGTGTGTGTGTGTGTGTGTGTGTGTGTGTGTGTGTGTGTGTGTGTGTGTGTGTGTGTGTGTGTGTGTGTGTGTGTGTGTGTGTGTGTGTGTGTGTGTGTGTGTGTGTGTGTGTGTGTGTGTGTGTGTGTGTGTGTGTGAGTAAGTGTGTGTGTGTGTGTGTGTGTGTGTGAGAGAGTAAGTGTGTGTGCGGTACAATTTGAACACAGTCACACAAAGTGACTATTTTTATTTAGATTTTAGACTGTCCGTGCTGATTGATTTATTGTGTCTTACACCTTTGACCTCCTCCAACATCGCCCCCTTGTGGTTGAGCTGCAACACTGCAGGAATCTGGTTGTTTACATGCAGAAAATATCCAATTTGTAGCACTTATTCTGACAATTACAATATTATTTTTAAGCTGTTTCACGTTTTATCTCTGACTTTAAGTCTTAGGAACTACTTTGAAATGAACTAAAATGATGAAACTAATACCTATAAACATTAGGAAAACTAGTCCAATTACGTATGACTTCGACGTCTATTTAAAGTTGTTTTTGTATACAACTACTGCGACTGCAAGACATTTCCTACTTGGTGTAATTTGGATAAACTGACCACAAATTGTGAATCTAAAAGTGTCCTCATGCAGTGAGTCTGAACTCTGCTGTAAACACCAATTTAAACAATGAAGACACAGTGGAGGTAAGATTCACTGTTTACTGTCACACCTCATTAACATGTCAATAAAGACAATACATAAATATTCCTCAATAAATACTGCATTGTACACACATGTACACACATGTACACACATGTACACACATGTACACACAAACTAAAATGTCTTGCAGCAGTAGCTAACGGCTTCTATCATTATTACAGCGTTAATAAATCCTAATATATGAAACATGTCATATTTCAAATGAATAAACGTACAGCATCCCCTAAAGTCCTAAAACATAACGAAAACGGAAAAATAAAATGTCCATTAAGACTCTTTGTTGACTCGAATTAAGAGCAATCAAATTATCTAAAGAAGAAATGCATTGAAGGCAGCACATCGTCACTTTCTGGTCTTTAAAAAGTACCACTTTCAGCCGGGCTTAATACCGTTCACGTGAGCCGTCACTTATTCCAGATACACGCGATCAATTCTGAATAAACATGGAATATTAGTGTGCAGATAAAGGTTTGTGTCTGAACGTGGGATCGCTCAGCGCCTGTACCTGTCAACAAAGGTAGAATTTGGTGGAGGTCAACGGTCGTCTCTTGTTCTTTTTGTATTTCCATAAACCGGGACCAAAGCCGCTGCCAAGCGGCCGCTCAGAGTCCAGTTCAGAACCGTAAGAACCCGCGTCATCACTGTCAATAACGAACTGGAAACAAAAACATGTGTTTGTTTGTTTGTTTGTTTGTTTCTGTGATGTCATACGTGTAAACAGTGAATGTCTACGATGCTGCTGCTGATGATGATGAAGATGAATATATTTCTGTATTTTCCTTTTTTTTTATTGTTAACTTGAACTCAACGCTCTGTATCGAGTCAGGGACGTCGAGAGGAGGCGTTCGAGGAGCGTGGGGCGTTTCGGCGCTCAGAGAGAATAGACAGAAAGCCAGGAGGACAGACCCACATCAATACTTCTCATGAACCACAGATCACCTCAAAACACCACAAATACCTCAGAAGACTTTTCTACGTTCTGTTTCTATATTTTATTGTAGTCACATGATATTTTATTGTGAGCTTTTTATCCGTTTTTCTTTTATACATAAAAATCTCCAAACTGGTTGAAGAAGAAAAGCGACAGCGAGACTCGAACCTCCGACTTGTAAATAGTAAATAAAGTGTTTGTTTTTTAGACTGAACTGAACTGAACTGCCGATATCATAAAAGCACCTGGACTTCCATTTTGTCTTATCGTTTAGTATCTGTAGTCGTCACCTTGTTACCTTCCTCCATCTCCTTGTTACCTTCCTCATTCTCCTTTTTACCTTCCTCCATCTCCTTGTTACCTTCCTCCATCTCCTTGTTACCTTCCTCCTTCTCCTTGTTACCTTCCTCCATCTCCTTGTTACCTTCCTCCTCCTTGTTACCTTCCTCCTTCTCCTTGTTACCTTCCTCCTTCTCCTTGTTACTTTCCTCCTCCTTGTTATCTTCCTCCTGCTCCTTGTTACCTTCCTCCTTCTCCTTGTTACCTTCCTCCATCTCCTTGTTACCTTCCTCCTTGATACTTTCCTCCTTCTCCTTGTTACCTTCCTCCTTCTCCTTGTTACCTTCATCCTGCTCCTTGTTACCTTCCTCCTTCTCCTTGTTACCTTCCTCATTTTCCTTCCCCCATCTCCTTGTTACCTTCCTCCTTCTCCTTGTTACCTTCCTCCATCTCCTTGTTACCTTTCTCCTTGATACTTTCCTCCTTCTCCTTGTTACCTTCCTCCTTCTCCTTGTTACCTTCATCCTTCTCCTTGTTACCTTCATCCTGCTCCTTGTTACCTTCCTCCTTCTCCTTGTTACCTTCCTCCTTTTCCTTCCCCCATCTCCTTGTTACCTCCTTGTTACTTTCCTCCTTCTCCTTTCTCCTAACGTTTCCTTTCCTTCTTATTAGTTGTGTTTTCATTCAACTGTCAAGTGAGTTTCAAGCCCTAACTTTTAGTCGCCAACATCTCGGTTTCCAACATTAGTCGCTAAGTTTATCTTGATTTTTATAAACTTTTCTTAACTTTAACGCATCCACCATCTTTCCTTTCTAACTTCCTGTCTCTTTAAATGTAATATCTTCCGTCTTCCAGTTGCATCAAATGTAATTACCTCATCTCCTCTTGACTCATTTCCTTTCCTTCTCTCCTTACTCAACTTCATTTGCTTCCTTCTTCTGTCCCTCCAATGAATGTAGTATCTAAATACATGTAAAATACCCGATTAAATCAGAAGGAAATTATCATGATTAAGATTCTGGACGTCAATCTTGAGAAAACCTGCAATAATTTAATTTCTATTATTATATTAAATGTATTTTTGTACCTGTGTGCAGGGGTTGTTGTTCTCAGATGATACTCACTCAGGTCCAGGTGTTTCCAGGTGTTTTTCAGTAACATATTACCTCATTAAGCCACGCGGGCAGAAACGGTGAGCGACGGTAGGCGGTGAGTTCAGGAAAGAAACATTATCGTTCAGGAATCGGAAAAAAACGGCGTCATTTTCACATGTCTGGTTTAATTACAAATACAACAGGAAACCTTCAAGAAGTGTCGCTGTGGGGGAATGCTACATTTAGCATTTAGACATCAGTTAGCATCGTTAGCAGTGAAACCAGTGGGTACGATGAATAATGGGGACCAATGTGTTGAATGCTAACAAGTGCTAACTTACCCAGGTGCCAACACAGTAACTCATAACATCCTCATGTCGATGAAACAACACAGCGAGAGCTAGCTCGTGCTGTTAGCATTGCGTTGGCTAACATATCACACTTAAAGCGAATAGTAGTGACTTTACGGTAGGGATGCCAGCGATTATTCGAATATTCGTTACAGTCTCCATAATCGAAAATTATTTTTAAAATTCGATTTTATTTATATATTTTTTAATTATTATTTATGTTTTTTTTTTTTATCCTGGCTTAGTTTCAACCAAAATATAGACTAATGCTAATAATAGTAATAGTATTAATAATTGTAAATGGCCATTGGTCACACCACCAGTTTGTTTTACTGTAAGCTTGGAGGAAGCCAGCAGCGCAGGGCGGCGGGCGTCGAACAATCGATTATCATCGATGTCCGATTTTCAATCATGGTCAGTTTCTGGCATCCCTACTCTACGGTGACTTAATACACAGCGAGGTGAGACTTTATTGTTGAAAGGAGATGGCATCGCCTTCTTCCTCCCGCTCAAACTTTACTTTGATTTGACGTGATGCGGACTAGAACTAGCGCTGTTAGCTTAAAATTACGCAAAATCTGTAGCTGTTTTCTGCAAACAACTTTTATGCTCTGCTCAAAATGTTATGCTTGAACAAGACAGTATTTGAAGACTTAAATAGTGATAAATAAGTAGACAATTTGAGATGTTAGCATAGCAACAAAGCTAGCTGCAGAACGTCCAAACACAGTGACAGTAATTGCAGCATTTTGGCTAAAAAACCCAGACTTTGTGTTGTTTGTATACATCTGACTTTTAGTCAACATAAATTATGAATACATGGACAGATTCGGGCACTGATACAGTAGCTACGAAGCTAGCGATGTTGGCTAACAAAGGTAAACAAACACGCTGTAAAACCAGATTATTTGGTGCTTTTGGATGTGAGGGTTGTTTTGAGCTTCAATGCTAAAGAGCGAGAGGACAAGGCGTCCCTTCCTTTCAAAACAAAAGTCAGATGCTCGTTTGTCGCTTATAGTGCAAGAGATGCTTCCATTTTCGCGGCCTTTAAAGTGCCTGTGAGGAGAGTTTCTTCTGAACATCTTAAAGTCTTTGTTGTTTTAGTCAAGGACATATGGGTATCTGTATCACACATGTAGTAATATAGACCCCCTGACAGCAGAGCGTACTGCCTCTTTAAGGGAGTTGTTTGACTCCAAACGTCCAGTGGAGACAATTTCTCCCTTCGGACTTTTGGTTGTCGACATCTTGGTTTTTGGGCCATAAATCTCCAAATCAAAAGTCCTCTGCTCTGAAAACACAGCTTCCAGACTCCATAATATGTTTTCTATTGGGGTTTCCAAGGCATGTTGTCAGGGGTTCCTCATTAACAGACCTTTACCTGAGCACACAGGGGTGTAAAGATGGCCGTCTCTACGCTGTTCACTAAAAACAACAAGCGTATGTCTCTTTATTTGACCTCAAACATTAACTATTGATCATTTGGGATATTTACTCGAACAGTAAGACTACCTTAAAGGGCCGGTGCGTTGTATCTAAATTTGAAATTGCCAAAAATATTCATGCAATCTGCAATGCTAAATCCTGCACACTGTCCCTTTAAGAGAAACATATGTTGTGTTAATTAGCATTAGGTGGAAAGACGTGAAAATAATGTGAATGTGATTTATCATATGCTATAGCTTAATTGAATGATAATTAAATAGAAACGTACATCATATTCTAACAATAATAAAAACATGACCATATGCGCAAACTGAAAGGCGGCCATCTTTAAACCCATGATGATGATGAAGATGATGATGACGGTGGTGTGAAATGTAAATCTTGTACCTTATATTTCACTGTTGTAGCTCAACTGTAGAACACAGACAGACTACTGATTTTAACATGCTATGAAAAAAAAGAAATCTGTACGCCTGGTTTTCATTACTGTAAAAACAACAACCTGGTCTTTTTTTGGACTGCAAGAGGTTTTTTGGTATTTAAAATATATAAATATATATGTAGAGCAGGTGGGAGACATTACCCAGACAGGAAGTACTACAGTTTAAGAAAATAAAAGCCCCGTTACTGTCCCTTCCTGTTGTTTTATTTTCTACCTTCACTGTAACGTGTGTGTGTGTGTGTGTGTGTGTGTGTGTGTGTGTGTGTGTGTGTGTGTGTGTGTGTGTGTGTGTGTGTGTGTGTGTGTGTGTGTGTGTGTGTGTGTGTGTGTGTGTGTGTGTGTGTGTGTGTGTGTGTGTGTGTGTGTGTGTGTGTGTGTGTGTGTGTGTGTGTGTGTGTGTGTGTGTGTGGCGTCTTTTCTTATCTATTTTCATAAATTGTGTATCTCTTTGTGTCTCTTATCTTCCTCTACACCCAGTGCCAGGATCATTATCGTATCAATGAATGTAGTTAGTCCTCAGTACAGACACACACACACACACACACACACACACACACACACACACACACACATAACATAAACATCACTGTAGAAAAAACGGTTAATTCAATTTTATCTTTTTGTATATGGGAATAATCAATAAATACTGTCAAATCATTTTACACTGACTCCAGTTGTGTTTCCTGTTTCCTAAATGGATCAAAAACGTGTTTATAATGCATTATAATTAGCTTATAGCGCTCTATATTTATATCAATGAGCTCTCATAAATACTCATGATGCTTAATAACGATCATCATTACACAATATCAAGCATTTTATAATGACATGGTCAAATGTACTTGATGACTGTCTTCATTAGCTAGGATCTCTGTATTGTTTACAAATATATTTATTTACTCTATTATGGGAAACTATTCACTTGAAGTAGCCCCACCCCTTTTCCCATTTTCGATTCAAGCAAAAAAATGTTTGTTCTTCCGGTTTGGCTCCAAAGACCCCTTCGGCAGGTTTTTTTTTTTTCACGACACTGTGTCTCAGGGCTTCTTAATATTAAAAAAACTATGAATGTGGCATACCCTCCTAACGGGAAGAAACTCAGCTAACTGATTATATTAACCATTTTTACCGAAACAAAAACACAAGTGGAAATACAGGGAAGCAAATACAGACAACACACGACGTAGCTTTAGGTAGCAAAAAACGGAGATATGCTCACTTTAGCTGTTATTCTGATCAAAAGTCGTGTTCAATGCCATTAAAACGAGAAAAAACGCGGCTGAAGGTTAATCCATAGGTTATAGCAATGTGTTTGTCTCTTTGAAAAAAGTATTGATAATCCATAATTCAATTTTTATGCAAAAATCGGAGAATAAATATTAGCTGCTAATCGTAGCCACCAGAGGTTAGCGCAGCTTCCGGTTTTGCTACGCGTCTCTCTCACTCCTTATTTGGTAACGTGTGTGTGTGTGTGTGTGTATATCTGGAACTTCCCCTCGATTCCATTGGCTCGAGCGGATAAAAAGAGATGTCAATCAGCTAAATCGACCAAGGGGGGCCAGAGATATGGAAAATCCACCCAAATGACCCCAGAAGTGTTTTTTTTGTGCTAAACTTCTCTAAAAAGGTCAAATGTCACTTGTTTTGATATCAATCTTGATACAGGGTACTTATTATGTTGTACTTTGGATTCCTAAAGCTTTTAGTCTACTAACCCATCTTTCAAGGTCAGTTTTCACTATAAGTAAAAAATATTTTTGGACAGACACTATAATTTACAGTTTTTCACCATGTTCAATCTGAATTTACTTTAAAATAAAAAACATCTATATTGATTCTGACTTTTCTACATCCAACTCACGGGTTTATCATTACTTTGAGAAAAAAGATGATTAATTTAACCCTTTTATAAATGTAGTTATGGTCATTTTTTCATATTCGAGCCTGAGACCTGGAAAACATGCTCGGGCTTAACAGGTTAAAAGAGTTAGTGACAGTAGTCAGTTAAGCTAAGCTAGCAAAGGTACACTCTCGATCTACCTAGTGAGCTAGCTTGCGTTAGCTACCTATCTAACAAGCTAGCTAGTGAATGTTGGCTATCTAGCTCGCTATCGCCAAGTTTGATAAAATAATCACATACTAACAAGCAAAGGTTGATAAAGCTAAGCAATGCTTTAGCAATTACGCTTTAACCAGAAGTACCGACACAATATACGCCGATGGGAAGGAGCAGGTGGAGCATCAGGTGAATGATATGACTTTTTTCACGATGTTTCTCAAGAATATTATAGTACCATATTTCTTTAAGAGGTGATTTGGGGTATAAAGCTTTAAAAATAAAAAGAGGGGTCTGAGCTCATGCGGGACCCGGCAGCTACCGTCTAAACTAAATGCTGCCGTGATGAAACGCCATATCATGGATTATCAAGGATTCTCTCTGAAACAGTATGGAGCTCAAAGGCTTTCTCTCTTGCCGGTTATACCACAAGGTGAGTTCCTTTTTACTTCCTGCTTCTTCACACACATGCTCTCCAGTACAGGTTAGCTCTGAGTGTTAGCCATGCTAATGTAAACACCGACCATATTACGTCCAAAACAGTCGGGCATTGTTTCTGATAGCAACGTTTCTGATTGGGCCGTGGGTCCACATTTCAGATATTACGCAGGGCTGCCAACATTTGAGTTAGGGTTACATCTCTCAACGCCCATATGAAACAGAACAGATTTTCTTTTTGGATATTTAAAAATCACTCCCCTTTAAACCGTATTCTTGTTTCACTGTCATCGTTTTTCATAACTGTTTTTCATTTATTCTCATAAATGGTGACCAAGCCGTTTGAGAGCCACTGAGATAACTAGACTAAAGTTAAACACTCCCTTCCCTCACTGAGCTGTAGTTCTCTCTCTCAGTCTGACAGGACGCAGCTCTCCCTCTCATTGTTTGAGAAACAGCTTCTATCCGTTAGCGCAGCTAGCTAACCAGATGCTAACACCAACAATGCAGACAGTGAGTTTGGTAGAAATATACTGAATAATATTAAAGTTATTTAAGATGATTTTACATTATAATGATTCAAAAGCATATTCTTCCAAACTCCTTGCTGTAGTATGACACACAGGAGACTCTTGATGTGTGTGGGGAGTTATAGTAATAATCTGTATAATAGTGAATATTATTGTATTCTCTTTTTTGGGAGTTGCACTTTGCAGACGGTCCCTGAGCACTCGTTTCTTCTCCGGCTGCAGATAGAGACCATTGTAATGTGTCCAGCTCGGAGGACGGCGCGTATTGGCTTTTTTAAAAATCAAAATGTGATTGTAGTTCGTTGTCCTCCTCACCACGGTACTTAGGAGACGTTGTTTGTGTCTGAATAACGTTTTCATGAGTTATTGATCCGTGAAATCAGAATCTCCCAATATCGTTCCAACTTTACTGAACTAAGCCAGAAGACCGTCTCATTTCGTAGACCGCTCGGTTTGCTGTTCCTTCACTTTATTTTTATATACATTTATTTTGGACGAAAACTTAGCGTGAGGAAAGGCATGTGTGGCGTGAGTGCGTGAGATATGGGTTAATTGCGTGACTCTCACGCTCAATGCGTGAGTGTTGGCAGCCCGGTATTACGTCATATCGGACGCAAATCTGGATCAGCTCCGTTGTTCCCCCGTTTTTTTTTATTTGGGTACGGAGGAAAAGAGAGGGTTTTATTTTCTGACGCTGCGTGAGTTCCCCGACACACCGGGGACACTTGTTTATGTATAAAATACATAAAAAAGTGCATTTTGCATGATAGGTCCCCTTTAAAACATCATTTGGGTTTTTTGTGGCACAAATGGGGTCGTTGTGGACTAACGTTTTTATATAGCGGGGCTTAGCGTGCATGCTAACTTTTTGGTACTATGGTTTGCAATATAGTATTTGAATATGAGGGTCTGAGAGAGTCAAAAGCAGTAAAACAAGACACTTTAAAAAGGAGAATGTTTTTATTCATTGTCTTTAACAACAGCAACATATACAGTACATTTTTAGGTTAAAGTTTATTATTTTGGAGCTGAATTAAAGGTTCATTCCTCTACAAACAACAGCAGTTTTTAAAAACGTGTAATTAGAAACAGGTTATTAAATATTGACTAAAACTATAAATACTTTAACTTAATAAAATCTATTTCTGTACAGATTTAAAATTTGACACCAAAATAACTATACCTACTATAAAACAATACAAGCCTACAGTGAGTAGTATTTCATATTTAAGATCACTGTAATGTCAGTGTTTCAGTGATTTCCTGGAATATAAACTATGGTTTTTATAACAATTTATTGATTTAAAACTCTCAACCAATCAGAATGGTACATTTCTGTGTTTAAAAACAATCAAAGATCCCTGATTGGCTCTCGCTGTGTGATGTCCCGCCCACTTCCAGAGCAGCTGTCCAATCACAGCCCTTTAACGACTTCTCTCCAACCGACGGCCAATGACAAACGGACTCTCTGAAACTCCCGACCAATCACACGTCAGCCTCTGTGTAGCGCTCTCGTTGAGCCCGCCCCTTCTTCTTCTGCTCCAATCGAGCGGCAGTGATGATGATGATGATGTCACGCTTCCTCCCCCGTCCCCCCCTTTTCTGCTTCACCTGTCTCCCCTTCTGTTTCCCCCTTTCCTTCCTCTTCTGTCTCCCCCTTTCCTTCCTCTTCTGTCTCCCCCTTTCTTTCCTGTTCTGTCCCCCCCTTTACTTCCTCTTCTGTCTCCCCCTTTACTTCCTCTTCTGTCTCCCCCTTTCCTTCCTCTTCTGTCTCCCCGTTTCTTTCCTCTTCTGTCTCCCCCTTTCCTTCCTCTTCTGTCCCCTCCTTTACTTCCTCTTCTGTCTCTTCTGTCTCCCTCTTTACTTTCTTTTCTGTCTCCCCCTTTAGTTCCTCTTCTGTCCCCCCCTTTACTTCCTCTTCTGTCTCCCCCTTTACTTCCTCTTCTGTCTCCCCCTTTTCTTCCTCTTCTGTCCCCCCCTTTACTTCCTCTTCTGTTCCCCCCTTTCCTTCCTCTTCTGTCTCCCCCTTTACTTCCTCTTCTGTCTCTTCTGTCTCCCCCTTTACTTCCTCTTCTGTCCCCCCCTTTCCTTCCTCTTCTGTCTCTTCTGTCTCCCCCTTTACTTCCTCTTCTGTCTCTTCTGTCTCCCCCTTTACTTCCTCTTCTGTCTCCCCCTTTCCTTCCTCTTCTGTCTCTTCTGTCTCCCCCTTTACTTCCTCTTCTGTCTCCCCCTTTCCTTCCTCTTCTGTCTCTTCTGTCTCCCTCTTTACTTCCTCTTCTGTCTCCCCCTTTACTTCCTCTTTTGTCTCCAGCTTTACTTCCTCTTCTGTCTCCCCCTTTACTTCTTCTTCTGTCTCTTCTGTCTCCCCCTTTACTTCCTCTTCTCTCTCCCCCTTTACTTCCTCGTCTGTTTCTTCTGTCTCCCCCTTTACTTCTTCTTCTGTCTCTTCTGTCTCCCCCTTTACTTCCTCTTCTCTCTCCCCCTTTCCTTCCTCCTCTGTCTCCCCCTTTACTTCCTCTTCTTTCTCTTCTGTCTCCCCCTTTCCTTCCTCCTCTGTCTCCCCCTGCTGGCAGGTGTCAGGTTGAGGGGGGAGAGACTCCTTCCTCCCTGACCCTGTAGAAAACAACATGTAAAACTTGACTCAGCAGTTTTTAGAAATTATACAAATATTGTTTTCAGATTGGCTCTGATTGTTGACGTAGCGCTGCTCTCTATAGCAATAAACAATAACAACAAAAACAACAACAACAACAACATTATAGCCACAGATGTCTCTTTGATCTTCCTTTGATCTTCCTTTGATCTTCCTTTGATCTCAGTGAAACTGAAGAAATGGTTACATTGTATCTGATTGTTGTTTTCCCCAGGAAGTGATGTAGCACTGCTCTCAGCTATAACAATAAACAATAACAACAACAGCTTTGTTGTTGTTTACCTGTGGGGATGAGCACCAGCGCCTGCAGGATGTCTGACAGAGAGACGATGCCGACAATACGAGACTCTTCATCGACCACCACCAACCTGTGGACCTGCAGCAGGAGAGGACTCTTTAAAGTAGAGACACTACATACTGATATACACCTGAACATCAGCAGGAGAGGACTCTTTAAAGTAGAGACACTACATACTGATATACACCTGAACATCAGCAGGAGAGGACTCTTTAAAGTAGAGACACTACATACTGATATACACCTGAACATCAGCAGGAGAGGACTCTTTAAAGTAGAGACACTACATACTGATATACACCTGAACATCAGCAGGAGAGGACTCTTTAAAGGAGAGACACTACATACTGATATACACCTGAACATCAGCAGGAGAGGACTCTTTAAAGTAGAGACACTACATACTGATATACACCTGAACATCAGCAGGAGAGGACTCTTTAAAGTAGAGTCACTACATACTGATATACACCTGAACATCAGCAGGAGAGGACTCTTTAAAGTAGAGACACTACATACTGATATACACCTGAACATCAGCGGGAGAGGACTCTTTAAAGTAGAGACACTACATACTGATATACACCTGAACATCAGCAGGAGAGTACTCTTTAAAGTAGAGACACTACATACTGATATACACCTGAACATCAGCAGGAGAGTACTCTTTAAAGTAGAGACACTACATACTGATATACACCTGAACATCAGCAGGAGAGGACTCTTTAAAGTAGAGACACTACATACTGATATACACCTGAACATCAGCAGGAGAGGACTCTTTAAAGTAGAGACACTACATACTGATATACATCTGAACATCAGCAGGAGAGGACTCTTTAAAGTAGAGACACTACATACTGATATGTGTGTGTGTGTGTGTGTGTGTGTGTGTGTGTGTGTGTGTGTGTGTGTGTATGTGTGTGTGTGTGTGTGTGTGTGTGTGTGTGTGTGTGTGTGTGTGTGTGTGTGTGTGTGTGTGTGTACCTCTGCCTTCACGATACGGTCCACGATGGTCTCCAGTGTTTCTCTTTTGTTACATTTCATGACGCCTTCAAAGTATTGGGATCGATGACGAAGCGCCTGAGTCACCGTGACGTCCAGGTTGTTGTACGTCTTCTCTGCCGCCAGGTTCTACACACACACACACACACACACACACACACACACACACACACACACACACACACACACACACACACACACACACACACACACACACACACACACACACACACACACACACACACACACACACACACACACACACACACACACACACTTAGATATCCAACACTTCCTTAAATAGTGAACACAACACTTGTTTCCACTTGTCCTCCAAGTTTTGTTTCCTCCTATATCCTTGTTTCCTCTCCTTGTTTCCTCTTCTTAATTTCTGTATCTATACTTGTTTCCTTTCCTCTTATATCCTTCTAATATTCTTGTTTTCTTTTCTTGTTACCTTTCCTTGATATATAACAATTCTAGATTTACTCACAATGACGTCAAACTTGGAGTAGATGTCGACCACTCTCCCTGCAGAACAACACAGACAGGAAGTCAGGATTAAATCACAGGAAGTCAGGATTAAATCACAGGAAGTCAGGATTAAATCACAGGAAGTCAGGATTAAATCACAGGAAGTCAGGATTAAATCACAGGAAGTCAGGATTAAAATCACAGGAAGTCAGGATTAAATCACAGGAAGTCAGGATTAAATCACAGGAAGTCAGGATTAAATCACAGGAAGTCAGGACTAAATCACAGGAAGTCAGGACTAAATCACAGGAAGTCAGGATTAAATCACAGGAAGTCAGGATTAAATCACAGGAAGTCAGTATTTTAACGGCGTGTTGTCACCGTTGTGGTCGACGACGGGCAGGGCCGAGACGCGGCGGCGGGTGAAGACGCAGAGCGCCGTGATGAGAGGCGTGTCGGGGTGCACGAAGGCGATGTTGGAGTACGTTCCAACGCTCAGATCCTCCAGAGAGCAGCGCATGAAGGCCGGCATCGGCATCTCACACACCTGGGAGCAAATACAGGGAGATCAATATTAATATAAATATCTGATGCAGAAAGTTGTTGTTATTATTTAATATTAACATGTTTCCTCACAAACAGCTGCAGGAACTTGAGGATCCTCTTGTGAGTCAGGATGTAGAGAGCGTTCCCGCTGATCGGGTCGATGACCGGCAGACGGTGGATCTGATTCTGGATCAGAGAGGACACCGCCTCCAAGATGCTGAAGACAGAGGAGAGAGGAGAGGAGGAAGTGATGTAATGACAGTTAAAGGAGGTGGGGTTCAACTGTCGGCCTCCTACTCCTGTTTCCTATCCTTGTTTCCTTTCATTTTCTCCTCATTGCATATCCCTTAGCCTCTCATATCCTTGTTTCCTTTTCCTTGTCTCATTTACACACATACCTGGTTTCAGGTGAGATGTGGACCAGAGGTTTGAAGGTCTCCTGCAGGTACAGCTCTACATGAAGAGAAAGGAATGTCATTATTACGCACACCAGGGCTCGAGCTGAAGGACGTCCCGTCGTCCCGGGGCCCAAACAAATAGTGTCGGGGAGGAAAAAAAAAATTTTGGGGACGAGAGTTAAAATAAAAATACCAGTGGTAACGTTAAGCTCCGACGTTATCTGACTTTTTATCGGTACTGGAGACATTTAAAAAATATATGTCATATGTATTATTGCTACATAAACATTATATCGCAGTTTTAGTTTATCCAACTCCGTTTCTAATATGCAATAAGACTACAACATGCGTCTTAGAGATCTCTCTCTCCCGTCTGTGTGCGAGGGGGCGGGGCAGTTTGTAAAGGTCTCCTGACTGTGTTACAGACTGTCCTCCTGGTTAGTGGTTACTCTGGGTTCTGTCTCCAGGACAGAGTGTTGGATTTTTTTGTTAATTGGACGGGACTTGATTTGATTCAATATTAGAGTAATTTTCTCGTTTGTGTGTTTGTTTAAATATATTTGGCCTTCGTCATGTGATTGACTGATTTACTCAAATAAAAAGGTTGATGAATTATCATCTAATGATGTTTTATTTATGTTAAAGGTCACTTTGAATGATTTTAACTAATGATAATGTAGAAAAACTAATATTTTAAATTCGGGACGGTTCCGGGAAGATGGTGAAAAAAGTTAGTCGAGAGCCCTCACTCACTCACTCACTCACTCACTCACTCACTCACTCACTCACTCACTCACTCACTCACTCACTCACTCACTCACTCACCCACACTCTCTCTCTCTCTCTCTCTCTCTCTCTCTCTCTCTCTCTCTCTCTCTCTCTCTCTCTCTCTCTCTCTCTCTCTCTCTCTCTCTCTCTCTCACACACACATGTACCTCTCCATGTCTCGATCTTGTGTTCCTCCAGCTCGTAGATTTGAACCTGAAGGACACACAGAACATGTTAGTGTGTGTGTGTGTGTGTGTGTGTGTGTGTGTGTGTGTGTGTGTGTGTGTGTGTGTGTGTGTGTGTGTGTGTGTGTGTGTGTGTGTGTGTGTGTGTGTGTGTGTGTGTGTGTGTGTGTGTGTGTGTGTATGTGTGTGTGTGTGTGTGTGTGTGTTACCATGGGGGATTTGTAGTATCTGGTCAGGATGTTGATGAAGTCTGTGATAGTCAGCATTCCTGAAAAAGAGAGAGAGATCTGTGAGTGTAGCTGTGTGTGTGTGTGTGTGTGTGTGTGTGTGTGTGTGTGTGTGTGTGTGTGTGTGTGTGTGTGTGTGTGTGTGTGTGTGTGTGTGACAGTGTGTTTCATCTCCTCAGGCTGTTGTAATGTTCACAAATATTTAGAGAATATGTGTATATTTAGCATACAAACACACACTCACACTCACACACACACACACACACACACACACACACACACACACACACACACACACACACACACACACACACACACACACACACACACACACACACACACACACACTCACCTACAAAGCTCTGTTTCTTGCTCTCCCACAGTGGAGCAGCTCTCACTCCGTTGGCCACCAGAGCAAAGAACGCCTTCTTCACCTGAAACAATAAAAACAATAATAATAGAATGTGTTTGTTGTGATAAATAACAACAACAATAACAACAAATATAAATACATAATAAAAATAATAATGGTAATAATAATAATGGTAATGGTAATACCTGCAGAGTGGTGTCGAAAACCACCAGTTTGGAGCTGGTGGGAATGATGTCGTAACATTTGTGACATTTCATGAAGCGCATGTAGATATCTCTCTCTGACGCTGTGAAGGAGAGAGGAGAAAGGAGACAGGAAGCAGGAGAGAGGAGACAGGAAGCAGGAGACAGGAGACAGGAAGCAGGAGAGAGGAGACAGGAAGCAGGAGAGAGGAGACAGGAAGCAGGAGATAGGAGATAGGAGACAGGAGACATCGTTAAAATATAATTGAATGAGCTCAGTGTTGGAGTTAGACTGGATTTCGGGTGTGTGTGTGTGTGTGTGTGTGTGTGTGTGTGTGTGTGTGTGTGTGTGTGTGTGTGTGTGTGTGTGTGTGTGTGTGTGTGTGTGTGTGTGTGTGTGTGTGTGTGTGTGTGTGTGTGTGGGGAGGGGATGTATACTTTACAGGCATCGCGGAATGAATTGTTTATTATCTGCTGAAAATATGCTGAGGTGAGGAAACAAGGAGAGGAAACAAGAGGAGGAAGGAGGATGAAGAGGAGTGGAAACTAAACTGAGGGTGAGTTTGATCCTGGATTAAGTTTTTAAATAACGCTGGATTTATTTTTTTGGAGTGATTTTTTAAGTCTTTTTTTTAGTGTGATGTATTTAGTGTTAGTGAGTAGATAGAGTAAATAGAGTAAATAGTGTCTCACCGGCATCTTCGGGGTCCGACTGCTCCGCCATGCCGACCTCCACCTGCAGGAACAAGCAGATTGAAATATCTAAATATTGAAATGTAACGCCTCAGCTGGAGCTCCTGAGGGTTTGTCGGTTAGCGGGGATTACATGAAATAAGCTGGTTTGATATAACGGCATGTTTGGGCTTTAACAGCTGCTTTGATCCTGGTATGTTAATCATGGTATTTATATATTACTTAGTGACTGACAGCAGCCGATCATTAGAGGTAATGTAATTAATATATCAACTAAATAACTCAAACAGATGCAAAACGACTGAATTAGAGGCAAACCAGCATACAAATATAGAAAGCTACTCAAATAGACGCAAAATTACAAAAAATAGATGCAAAATCAACTTTAAAAATATGCAAAATTATCAAAATTAGATACATACCCCCACAAAAAGAAGCAAAACCACAAAAAAAATACACAATATAACGAAAAAAGATACAAAACCAACCATAAAAGATGCAAAACACAACGAAATAGCTATAAATACCACTGGACAACTCGACTGCGCATGCGCTATGGGGCTACATCCGGGTACTTTCTGTATCCAGCTCTGTTGCTACATCCATGGTTTAAAAAGGATGCTGAATGTGACGTCACCTACCTGACCGTTCATTAAAGCCTGTCTTTTGTCCTCGCGATGATTAACACTTCCAGATGTGTTTAGTAAACCCAGTTTAACGGCTCCATCGTGTTTCTACCGGAGGAGAGGAACCGATCTACCGGTTAACGGGACCACCGAGAGCAGCTAACAAGCTAACGGAGCTAACGATATGCACTTCCGGTACGGGGTTTCACAATAAAAGCGTGATGAGAATCTGAGATGAACTGAACACATGGATTTAGCTCGTAATTTGTGTCTACATTGTTGTACGTAATTTTCGCTTTACTCTACTTTCACGATCGACCTACATCCTTATTTTGAAAGGACCATTTCCGATGTTGCTTTGTTTACCTTTGTTAACTTGATGCTGTTTCAGTGACAGCAACAACGGAAAGAGCCGATTCAATCCGAGTTTAATAAAACATTTATCAGCTCACTTTGATTTAATGCAGATATTTGTGAATCAGCTAATTTATTAGATGACTGCTGCGTCACAGCGTCAGGAGAGAGGGGGTTTCAAACGGATACCAGAGAGGCCGAAGGATGCCAAAGGGACTCAAAAGGATACCAGAGAGGCCGGAGGATGCCAAAGGGACTCAAAAGGATACCAGAGAGGCCGGAGGATGCCAAAGGGACTCAAAAGGATACCAGAGAGGCCGGAGGATGCCAAAGGGACTCAAAAGGATACCAGAGAGGTCGGAGGATGCCAAAGGGACTCAAACCGACCCAGAAAGACAGATAAATGACTAGAAATGATGCAAAAAAACCACCAAATAAGCAGCAAAACGAACAAAACTACTGAAAACTGTTTCAAAAACACCATATAAGCTGCAAAACAAAGAATAGATGCAAACCAACATATAGGATAGAAAACCACTATAAATACAACACTACTAAAAACAAATGCAAAACAGTCAGCTCAAATTCAATCACCACATCACCCCCGTCCTCCAGAACCTCCACTGGCTACCCGTCCGGCGGGAAATGTATACAGCACTAATAACTTTTGTTGTTACTGTACAATATTTCGGGGTGAAAATATCAGGAGCAAGAGGAGAGAACCGCTGTGACCTTTAACGGATTATTTAGATTTATAAACTTTATTATTGCCGGTTTTTTCCCCTAAAAGTTCGTATTTTATTTCGAGATTGAGTTGCAGTATTATATGGCTAAACAGCTTCAACAGTCAGCGGACCAAATGGAGCAGAGAGATACAGAAGGTCCTCATCCGAATCGAGGAGGAATCCTCCAAAGATCTCTGCTGGTCATGATGGCTTCAACAAAGAAGAGGCTCTTTTCCTTTTGGCTGATGTAAGTGCAGTGAAACATTATGATCTCATGCAATGAAAATGTAATAATGTATGCCTTTCAAATATTACATTGTATTGTACATTAATTTGAACATATTATTGTGTGTGTGTGTGTGTGTGTGTGTGTGTGTGTGTGTGTGTGTGTGTGTGTGTGTGTGTGTGTGTGTGTGTGTGTGTGTGTGTGTGTGTGTGTGTGTGTGTGTGTATGCGTGTGTGACGTGTGTGTGTGTGTGTGTGTGTGTGTGTGTGTGTCTGTGTGTGTGTGTGTGTGTGTGTGTGTGTGTGTGTGTGTGTGTGTGTGTGCGTGTGTGACGTGTGTGTGTGTGTGTGTGTGTGTGTGTGTGTGTGTGTGTGTGTGTGTGTGTGTATGCGTGTGTGTGTGTGTGTGTGTGTGTGTGTGTGTGTCTGTGTGTGTGTGTGTGTGTGTGTGTGTGTGTGTGTGTGTGTGTGTGTGTGTATGTGTGTGTGTGTGTGTGTGTGTGTGTGTATGTGTGTGTGTGTGTGTGTGTGTGTGTGTGTGTGTGTGTGTGTGTGTGTGTATGCGTGTGTGACGTGTGTGTGTGTGTGTGTGTGTGTGTGTGTGTGTGTGTGTGTGTGTGTCTGTGTGTGTGTGTGTGTGTGTGTGTGTGTGTGTGTGTGTGTGTGTGTGTGTGTGTGTGTGTGTGTGTGTGTGTGTGTGTGTGTGTGTGTGTGTGTGTGTGTGTGTGTGTGTGTGTGTGTGTGTGTATGTGTGTGTGTACCAGGCTCATCGTGTTAGGTAAGGATTTGGTTTGTCGCTTTACTTTTGACATGTAAAGCTGAACATGTATTTTAATTCCACATGTTTTCTATGTGCACTTCATACATGTATGATCTCTATAGTATTTAATTGTTCAGTTTTGAAGTAGAAAACATTTTCAATGAAATGCTGCCTTTTCCATTTTGTCCACTTCTCTTGCAGGGGACCCTTTTACTTATTTATTAATGACTGATTTACTGATGTGATCTGATGTTGTGACCTCACTACTGATTTTCTATTTTAATTGGTCTGTTGTATTTGAATCTGTCATGAACTGTCCTATTTTACCATGTTTTTCATATTGAACTTAATATTGAAATGAAATCAATAAACATATTTTATTTAAGTTGTATCCCAGTTTTTGTTTATCGTTTCAGGTAGCACCTAATGAGACAAGGGTCTAAAATTGGTTAAAGAGAAAACTGCAGTAATATACTGTTGTAATGCATACACTACTGTACAATTATACAGAACAGTAATGTATTGTTATTTAATAACAATACCAGTATAATCACAGTAAACTATTGTTTTTGAGATTACAGCAACATACAACATTACAGTAACATACAGTAATGTAAAAATACAGCACTGATTTTGATACTGTAAACAAAATACAGGATCGCTACTGCAAAGTAAAAATACAGTAACCTGTTGGCAACTTTGCTGCCTTTAATTATTTTACAGTGTACCTCACAGACCTGCTGCAGCCCCCCCCCCACCTCACAACAGATCTGCTGCACCCCCCCCCCCCCCCCCCCCACCTCACAGACCTGCTGCACAGATCGCCCTGGTTCTCCTTCACAGTGAGGAGACTTCCAGAGGTGGTTTACTCGCCTGCGTATCGTTACCCCGTGCGTCTCCTCTGACGCACGGTACATTCCTCCTTCCGTGGGTTTGGATTTAACCCACTGGAGAAATCTCCACGTCAGTGGGGGGGCCCCTGAGCAGAGTGACGTCACACACCGCAGTGTTCACAGGCGCATCTCTCGCAGGCTGAGGAACGTGCATGTTGCAGGCAGTGGGGGAAAGCGGCCGGGTCACATGTCTCTCCGTATAAACGTGCGGGAATTACTCTCCGTATGGAAAGTGATCCAGCACTTCGCCCCGTTGCTGTACAATCAACATGTGTTGATTCGAACAGTCAACAAAGTAGCGATCAGCGCAGCTGCTGAACACACACCCTACACAGCCAAATGGACCATGCTCCGTTTGGTATGTAAGGAAAAGCCTGGACCCCGTTACGGGCCCCCTGCCTCGTGCTGTCGTTCCTCCAGCTGTTGCTGGACAGGAATTGGCTTATAGCACGGTCAAAACATATGCTGCTGCCATGTCATCTTGCCACGTAGGTTTGGGATCAGCACGGTGTTTAGTCACCCTCTGACAAAACGTTCTCTACGGGGAGCACAGAGACTCAGACCTGTGTCACGCGCTTTAGCGCCTCAATGGGTTTGGCTTTAGTGTTACGCGCACTGAGTAAAGCTCCTTTTGAACCTTTAGATCAGGTTCTCCTGAAGTTCTTGTCAGCCAAAGTAGCTCTGCTCTTGGCGCTGACATCAGCTAAAGGGTGAGTGATGTGTCTGCTCTCTCTGTGGCTCCGTCATGTCTCCAGATCCAAGGAGATGGCAGCTCAGCTGTTTTGCGCCCTAACCCGTTTTTTATGCCAAAGGTCATCACAAGCTCTGCGGGGTTGCACGGAGGAATGACGGTGAAAGACATTTGCACTGCTGCATCTTCGTCTTCCCCCTGTTCTTTTATTCGTTTGTATTTGAGGGATGTCTCCATTCCTCTCTCACACACTCAGTACTGAGTGTCCTGTCAGAGTGAGTAATGTCGGGGACTCAACTGTGTGCCCTCTCTCCTGCCTGTTGGCACTCAGAGAGCTGCCCTTTCCCCCTCTTTGATCGTTTTAACAAGTGGGACTTTGGTCTCTACTCTTTATAACAACAGGTAGCCTATTAGCCTACCTTCTTTCCCGTATGGAGAATATTCATTTTGTAATGCTATATTCCCTGGGACTGTGAGGCTCCATTACGCATGGCGAAATGGACATGGGTCATTAACTGAGTAGGTGTGTTTTTGTGCTTCTGGTAACGCACGGACCAGTGGGGCGTAGACTACATCCTGCTTCGCCCTTAACCCAATAGCGATAGCCTTAGAGGGCTGCGCCTATACTCATAGAAGCTGGGTTACAGTACGTAACCCCAGGTCTTTGAGCACCTGTAAAAGCGCTAACAAAATGAATCTATTATTATTATTATTATTAAAACCACCATCTAGATGCAAAACTACAATAAACAGATATCCAGCAAACTCTAGAAAAAGAAACCAAACGGCTAAAAGTAACAAACATGTACTCACCATCCTCCTGACAGGAGGCGGGGCTCGAGGAGGCGAGGTCATTGGACAAGGAGTCAGAGGAGGTGTTGTCATTGGGCAAGGCAATGAAGGAGGCGTGGTGATTGGACAAGAAGTCAGAGGAGGCGGGGCCAGAGGAGTCAGCTGGCGGAAAGATAGATGTCCAGGGTCAGGAGGGGAGGAGAAAGATCTCATCCTCCTGGTTTCTGGACGCTGAGGCTCCTTCAGGTACGTTTTCAACTGAAACACCTCCTTCTGAAGGGGGAGGGGGGAGGGGGGAGGACGGGAGGAGAGGCTAAAGGCTGAGGGAGGAAGAGGAGGAGGAGGACGAGGAAGAGGACGAGGAGGAGGAGGAGGAAGAAGATGAAACATTGCCCCCTGCAGGAAACACTGAGTCTCTGCACTTAGCATCTAATGTACAAATGTTTAGGACTTTTTTCCTCCTACCTCGGCTTCTGGCCTTTTCTCTCTTGTTGCGGTTAAACAGTTTCATACTGGCGGAGGAAGAAGAGGAGGAAGAAGAGGAGGGTTGCTGGTTCGATTCCCTGGACCTGAAGATACCACTGAAACTCATCCTGACACACACACACACACACACACACACACACACACACACACACACACACACACACATTGTAAAATATAATGACGTTGTGTTTGCAGCATGTGTGTGTGTGTGTGTGTGTGTGTGTGTGTGTGTGTGTGTGTGTGTGTGTGTGTGTGTGTGTGTGTGTGTGTGTTACGGTGTGTGTGTGTGTGTGTGTGTGTGTGTGTACCTGCGTGCCGTTTTAGGTGGGGACTCCTCCTGTGGTGGGGATACACTCTGGTTTGTTTTGGGGTGTCCCGGGGACCAGGTGGGGACGGAGGGCCGGTTGAATGAAGCCCGATGGAAGAAGCTCCTGGTGGGGGGGGAGGAGGAGAGGGGCGCCCCCTACAGGAGGAGAGGAGTCATTACACCCTAAGAAACTGACTTATAACGTTAGATTTGTATTATTATTAATATCTAAATAGACTTACGAAAGCTTTATTACTTTAGGAATAAGTGTGTTTGCAGCATGTGTGTGTGTGTGTGTGTGTGTCAGGATGTGTTTGCTGGTTAGTGATTGTTTTGTAAAGTTTATTTCTGCAAGTTTAAAACGGTTATTTTACCTTCCTGTCGTCTTTCTCTGCTCCTCCAGCGCCGCCCTGCTGGAAGGGCATCGCTCCTGCAGGTTCATTAAACACACGAGATAAGATAAGAATAAATTCATTGATCCCGATTTGGGAAATTGTAACACATTCAGCATTTTATGATTTTATGTAAATGAAATAAAACATTGAAAAAGACCAAAAAAATTCAATTAAAAACAAATATTTAAAAACATAACAGAGTGGTTTAAAGACAAAACAGCTATTCAAAGATTAAAATAAAGGAATACAATTTGACCAAAAATTGAACAAAATATCCAGTTTTTTATCTTAAAGGTCCCGTGTCATGGCCATGTGTGTGTGTGTGTGTGTGTGTGTGTGTGTGTGTGTGTGTGTGTGTGTGTGTGTGTGTGTGTGTGTGTGTGTGTGTGTGTGTGTGTGTGTGTGTGTGTGTGTGTGTGTGTGTGTGTGTGTGTGTGTGTGTGAAGTGCCGACTGCAGCGGAACAGAAGTGCTGATGGAGGCCCGTTGCATCATGGGAGAGTTTTGGGGGTAAACATGGAGGCAGTTTATCAGATAGAGAATCTGCTGAGAGGTTAAAGAAGGCGGAGGTCACAGGTAACACACACACACACACACACACACACACACACACACACACGTTTTCTAAGGTGATGCACAGTGAACAACTGGTGGTATTAGGTGAAGCATTTAGACTTTATTTCATGTTTAAAACAAAGCTAATCTGCACAAACAGCAACAAAACAGACGATTAAAAGCAGTTTTTTTTTTATTAAAATACCTAATTAGATGACATGTCATTCACAAATTACATCCTACTGCCCAATTGGCTCAGATTGCAATCATTTTTGGCAAATATTTAAAATAAAACCAACATATTTGTTTCTATTTTTCTATATAAAAAAAGTATTTAAAGTTTTTAAATATAAATAAACCCTTGTGTTAATTTGATTGGGAAGTTTTTAAATACTACACCAGTCTCCTCTGATTGGTCAACCAGTTTACAGATGTCCCGCCCCCTTCCTATCATGTACAATGTGTTGGAGCGCTAGCCAATAGGAGAGCGTGAGTGTTACGTAGTGATGTCATTCCTTTACCTCCAACTGTCCACTTTCATTCCTCCCTCTATATCAAGCTTTTGACATTCACTCTCATTTATACACACGTTTTTTAAAGCAACCGACCAGACGGGGAAAGGGAAAAAGATATAAGGATGTTGAGATCATATTTCCAGCTTCTTAAACGTGCTGA